>NC_086320.1:147569337-147804337 GCF_036172605.1 Pelobates fuscus
CTGGAGTGTGTCAGCAGTTCCTGCAAGACGAAGGCATTGATGCTATGGACTCTATCCACCAACGTCACGTTGCACTACAGACTGTCCAGGAGTTGGCAGATTCTTTAGTCCAGGTCTGGGAGGAGATCCCTTAGGAGACCATCCACCACCTCATCAGGAGCATGCACAGGCGTGGTAGGGAGGTCATACAGGCACGTGGAGGCCACACACTACCGAGCCTCATTTTGACTTGTTTTAAGGACATTACATCAAAGTTGGATCATCCTGTAGTGTGTTTTTCCACTTTACTTTTAAGTGTGACTCCAAATCTAGACCTCCATAGGTTGAAAAATTTGATTTCCATTTTTTTATTTTTGTGTGATTTTGTTGTCAGCACATTCAACTATATAAAGAACAAAGTATTTCAGAAGAATATTTAATTCATTCAGATCTAGGATGTGTTATTTTTGTGTTCCCTTTATTTTTTTGAACAGTGTATATGCTCATACTCACAACCACTTCAGATATTCTTGAGTTCTTATTACTCTCTTTTTTCTCTACCCTCATTGCTTATATTTCTCAGCCCTTACACAATCCACAACTCTACGTGCAGACCCCCTGTTTTCTACTAATTCAGCGCAGACCCCACTTCACCAACACCTTTTGATGGTCACTGCTACAATTTGTAGTAAGCAGAATCACCTCCACCAACACCTCGTGCTAGACGACCCCACTTATAAGATACTATTCGGCAAGAATAAATTTCCCATACTCAGTTATATTCTTAGTTCACAATACTATAGAAAATGTATCATATTTATTCCCCGTTCCTAAATCCAATTAAGACTTGAAAATAAAAATAAAACCTCATTAAATTTATATAGCTCCCTATTTGTTTCACTCTGTGCAATGAGTGTTATTTTGCTAACAACTCCTCTCCAATAGGTTTTTCTTTTCTATAGAGGTATTGCTGTTACAATATTCTGCTCTGTCTAAAACTATAGAGAATTGAAATAGATAATGTTCATATATTACTCTAAAGCTGGTTTTCCCAGTGTAATTGCAAATAAGACATATCAATATAGTTGCTATCATAAGGGATATCTCAGGATACTACTAAGGATGTCCTATATAGACATCACACTATGGTAAAATTTTGTCAGAAATCAGGATACAAATTTGTCATGGCTGTCGTCTAATTTTGTTCACTCCAGTGACGTAGTTTTGATCATGGTAGGAAAGAAAATGACAGATAAAAGAATGAACTCTTGTCATTTAATATAAAACAAACTAATTTCTTCTGAAGGAAAGAAATTTGAATCTCTATCATCACACTAACGAGGAGGATATAGTACGGTCCATGGGTTTTGACACACAATACTTCTGGCACTCATCATTTCAAATAACATTGAAATGTATTATCTGTGCATGGATGATACCTATCTGAGACCACATCCTCATTTAACTCTATCTTTGTAGCAAAATTCTCATAGAAACACTATGTCCACCATGACACCTGACAACACTTTCGCTTGGACATATAATTGTCACCTAGCCTGTTCTTTGTTCTTGGAACTATGGAGGTGACTAAGGGCAAGAATGACATTCATCAGGTATATATTTTTTCAGAACTATATCATTATCATATCACTATATCATATAAATTGTTTACATTTTCTTAAATCCAAAAGAAGAAAAAAGAGAGAGTGAGAGTGTGTGTGTGTTGTAGTGAATTAACCATATCTTCGAAATCTTCAATTACTAGAACTAGCTGGTTGTAAATATTATTAGGCAATCAATTAAAATAAAAAAGGACAGGGGGCGTGTCTAACTTCCGGCACGGACGGTCGCATGGAGTAGGAGCTCCGCACACACCCGGGCCAGAATACCAACTTAAAAAGCTGCATTCCCGAATCCACACCCTGCTACCGGAGGGGGAGACTACGAGGACTACTAGACAGCCATGTCACCGTCAAAACAGACTAAATTAACGGACACGGTCCGCCAAAACAAAAAAGACCGGCAGAAACAGGCCCAAGATGGCGCCGATAGCAGGGCGCAGTCCCCTGTGCATGATGCCATCGAGCCGCCCGCATCACTTCCATCGGACGATGGCCAAGTGACTAAAGAGCACCTAAGAGCAATGCTCATGGACCTGAGAACTACATTAAAGGAAGATTTCACGTCTATTATATCTGGTATTCACCAAGAATTGGCGGAATTGGGAGACCGCACGGACCAGATCGAACGCCGGACGGAGGATCTAAGCTCTGCCCACAACACCATGGCGGACAAATTACGAAAACTGGAAGACGACAACATTAAACTCTGGCACAAAATGGCGGACATGGAGGACCGCTCCCGCCGGAATAATGTGAGATTTCGGGGAGTGGCGGAGTCGGTGAGTGCAGACCAAATCCCTTCATATATTACAGCTCTGTGCTCTAAACTAGTGCCCGACCTAACCGCTGATATGTGGGAACTGGACAGGGCCCATCGAACGCCCAAACCACCCAGATTCGCCGCAGAGGTGCCGCGAGATATTCGGGTCCGTTTTCACTATTTCAGGGCCAAAGAAGCGCTCCTGAAGGCAGCCAGGTCCGCCCCGAAACTACCTGAACCATACGATAAGACATCGATATATGCCGACTTATCAGCCCTAACTATGGCCAGAAGAAAGGAGTTCTCTTCGGTGACCAAAACTCTGCGGAACCACGGGCAAGCCTACAGATGGGGTTTCCCCACGAAGCTCCTCATATGGCGAAACAACAAACTCCACGTTATGGATGACCCGGCAGGCGGCTTGGCAACGTTGAAGAACTGGGGCCTTTGGAACGCGCAGGGAGATGTCTCTACTCCCCCAGAAAAGGCGGCCGCCACGAGTAATATCCGGCCAGAGTGGCAGATGGTAGGCCCCTCACCTCGCTAAAAGGCAGAGAGGGACATTGGCCTTCTGAATTTATCTAGCAACGTAATATAATAGGCTACAAGATATACTCTCAAATGAACGCTCTGCTGCAATTGGGACATTACCTGCTCCGCAAGGACTGACGTCTATAGAAACCCTGCTTTCCTCAAGACTCTCCCAGAACGCTGGTGACTGGTGCCGACGGTCGACGAAGTGGTATTAGTATGACAATATGCCAATGTAAATAGTCAATTTGGAAAAAAAAAAAAAAAAAAAGAAAAAATTATCTATAAATAAGAGACAAAGAAAAAAAAAAAAAACGCATAGTAATATACCCAACTTCGATGTTCGCGATTTGGCAAATGGTTCATATGGTGGCCAAAGCTCACTATAAGTGTGTCTCTTCCCACCCCCCCAGAATACCCTCCACGCGTTGATGGAGGACCCCAATTTATGTTATTATCTGTTAATATTACCTGGTAAAGGGATGACCTTACCCAGCACATAGCTTAAATTCCTATAGGAGTGGTATCTATCTCTCCTGAATTTGTTGATGTTTATTTGTTGTGGGGGGGGATGACTGATGTATATACTTCCACCATGGTAAATAATGTGAAACGTTGACCGTGACCGTCACTGACTCCCTTGGGTTTTGGGGGGGGTGCTGGCGCTGACCAGGGAGGAATGGCGTCGCCCCTCCTCCCCTGCCATGGGGGAATACAGATAGGGAGGGAAGCTGTGGAGCCCAAAAACTGGCGGGGCGCCTAAACGGCGGCTCTGTAGCTCGGCGCAATTCAAGCAATTTTTGGATATCATATTGGCAGCCTGTAATTGTTGGGAGGCTAGTGCCCATACTCACAATCCCTTCCAATAGATGGAACTAAACATTGGGATGCGATTCTTTAAAAACAAAGAAATATTATTTTGGCCCGGACGCGGACCCGCTCCGCACGAACCCCCACGGGTGCTTCAATGGACCTGGAGCATATAGGCTCCCCATGGTACCCCATGTTCTACTCTCAAGTTCGAGAGACGTTGTACATACTTACTTTACTTGTATTTTGGTTTACCCCTGTTATCTTCCTACCCCATCCCTTGCCGGCAGCAATCCCCTATATTCATCTAAAACACCGCACGAAACAAAGTCACATTATGGTACCCGTATTAACACTATTTTTCTCAAGGGCCCTGAAAATTAACACTCCCAGACCATCTCCAGCGGGCTCTATAGCACGCATAACTCTATTACTCAATGTCGTGCCACTTTAAATGCTTATCTATGAATGTGAACGGCCTGAATAGCCCTTTTAAACGCAGTTCTGCAATTAGAGAAATTCACAAATCCAACGCAGCTATAGTATGTCTACAGGAGACTCATATGTGCCAGAAAAAAACCCCTAGCCTAATATCCTCAAAATACCCCCAAGTCTTCCATGCCCTCTCACCTACTAAAACAAGAGGGGTAGCCATCCTGTTCCATGCGGATTGGGTTTTCCAACTTACTAAGATGTACAAAGACGAGTTAGGGAGATTACTAATTGTGGTTGGTTCACTGAATGGTATGCAACTCACAATCGCATCCATATATGCGCCCAATAACTCTCAAACCTCTTTTATTAAACGAGCACTGACTAAAATAACCAAACTCCGTGAGGGGCATATCATTATTGGAGGTGACTTCAACTGCACGATGAACCCCGACTTAGACATAAAACGTACCGAAGGGAAGCTTCCACTACAGCAAGCTACCACATTGAGCCACACCTTTAGTTCACTTCTCCATACGAACGATCTTTACGATACGTGGCGCACCCTATACCCAACAGATAGGAATTACACCTATTTCTCGCAGGTACACCACACCTACTCCCGTATCGACATGTGTCTGGTGGACAAAAGCTCCATAGTAAATATTGTAGAAGTGGAGATAGGAGACAGGACCTGGTCTGACCATGCTCCAGTAATTACCACATTCAGGGCCATGTACCCGGCACGAGGCCGGAGTGCGTGGCGTCTGAACGAATCCCTTTTAGACAATGTAGACACGGCTACCAAATTGGGCGCAACTATTGAGGCATTCTATGACGACCATCGGCACGACCCCTCACATGTCGCCACTAAATGGGTGGCTCTTAAAGCCGTACTGCGTGGTCTCCTAATCCAGATAGGGTCGATAAACAAACGGAAGGTGCGCAACAAAGTAGAGGACCTAACGGCACAACTTAAATCTTTAGATAGCGACAATAAAATAAGGCCTACCAAAATCTTATCCCAAAAAATCACGAACATAAGAAAAGAGCTACATGCAGTCTCGTTACTAAATATGGAACGGCAGCTCCGTAAGCTGAAACTCACCTACTACATGCAAGGGAACAAGGCAGGCAAACTACTTGCACGACGCCTTAAAACCCAATACACGCAATCCAAACTCCCTTACATGACATCGACCGCAGGGACAAAAGTATTTAACCCGCAGGAAATAGTAAATGAATTGGCATCCTTTTATGATAGGCTATATAATCTCCAACGGGACACCAGTTTACACCACCCAAATGAGTCAGATGTAAAAACCTTCCTACAGGAAGCGGACTTACCACGTCTCAATGCCCATCAATGCTCCCTGTTGACGGCTAAGTTTACAGAGGAGGAAGTGCGAAACGCAATACGCAAACTCCCCAAACACAAAGCACCAGGCCCAGATGGGTTCTCCAACTACTTTTACACCACATTCGAGACACAACTAACACCGCACTTGACAGAACTCTTTAACTTCTTTGCAGAAACAGGGTCCATACCGGAGGAGATGTTGCTAGCCCACATTGTTACGCTCCCCAAACCGGGCAAGCCACCCACTGAATGCGCTAATCTGAGGCCCATCTCGCTATTAAATGCAGATACAAAACTATACGCCAAACTCTTAGCTATGCGATTACAACCTGTTTTGTTAGATTTAGTTTCCAAAGAACAGGCAGGATTCGTCCCAACTAGACAGCCAGGGGATAATACCCGCCACTTCTTAAACCTAATCTCATGGGCCCAATCTACTCACCAGAGGGGTATACTGCTGGCCTTAGACGCAGAAAAAGCGTTTGATCGCATAAATTGGACATACATGAGGGCGGTGTTGGTAAATATGGGTATCCCGCTATCATTTTTAAAGAGCATTATGGTCCTATACTCCAAACCTGCAGCCAAAATATTCAACTCAGGGTTTCTGTCACGACCCTTTCAAATCACGAATGGTACCAGGCAGGGGTGCCCGCTGTCTCCTCTAATATTTATCCTATGCATGGAACCCCTGATTAGACACATTAAATTAGACCAGAAGATCATTGGCCTGAACACCCCGATAGGGATCCAAAAGATAGCCCTCTTTGCGGACGATGTTCTTTTATTTTTAACACAACCAGAAACCACCATTCCAAGACTACTAGCACTACTGGAGAAATACGGGAGGATGTCATACTATAAAAATAATGCCAAAAAAACACAAGCACTAGCGATAGGGCTCGCTTCCCCCATACTTGCCCGCATAAAAATGCAATACCCCTTCGACTGGAGGAAAACCTCCCTCTCATATCTGGGCATTAAGCTGCCAGTATCACACTCGGCGATAATAAGAGAAAACCACACCCCGCTTATGCACAAACTAGAAAAACAAACTAAGGAGTGGGAAGGGAAAGAAATATCCTGGCTGGGACGGATCCACACCGTCAAAATGATGACGCTGCCACACATACTATATCTTTTTCGCACCCTACCAATCTCCATCCCGAACCCTATTTTAAAGAAATTTCAGGCCATAATTAACGCACACATTTGGAAACGTAAACCCCCAAGGATAGAACAGAGATCACTATGGCGACCCTTTACAAAAGGCGGGTTGGGAGTACCAAATATCAAATTATATTACAAAGCCTCATTAATGGCTCAGGGACTTACGGTTCTTGAACGATCATCTCCTCCGGTATGGCTCGCAATGGAAAATGCGTGCATGACCTCAGGCTCCCTCCCATTGGCTTAATGGACGGGGGCGACTCTCCCCTCACGTGGCTCAGTGCTACCAACCACTGAAACACTGCTCCAGATGTGGAAGCAGACTACCCCGCTATTTTTGCAAGGTAATGATATGCTCCTTGCAGCACCGCTTCAGGCATTAACTGCCCGAACGACCAACCTGCAGATTGAACCCTGGCTACGTCAGGGAATTCACCATGTACGTTCATTACTGACCACTACAGGTATCAAACCATTCCCGGATATAGCTAGGGAGTACCAGCTACCGACAGGGGAGCTGTTCCCCTACTTGAGAATTAGGAACATTGTACAAGAACGCAAGCTCAGCTTCCAAGATATTAACCTCTTACCTCCATTTCTTCACAAGTGTATGGGGAAACTACCAAAAGTAAAAGCACTGTCTCTATGCTATACCACACTCTCACTCCAAGATATGGCGTCTAAACTCTCATATATGCTAAAATGGGAAATGGACATGGGGATGCAGTTCCCAGTAACCGCTTGGTATCAGGCTCAAAAAAAGACAAAACAGGCATCCCACAGTCTTTCCCAGTGGGAAGCATTCTGTAAACTAACTATGCGTTGGTATTTGGTCCCGTCCAGGCTAGCCCATATCTATCCGGGGTCGAACAACTTATGCTGGAGATGTCTCACGCAAATAGGGACCCTTTACCATATCTTTTGGACGTGCCCCAAGATCGTTGTAGTGTGGCAGACCTTAGCGCAATTCCTGAATAACAAAATGGGGATCTCGGTCCCAATGAGACCAGAATGTTTTTTACTACATATTTTCCCGTACCCCCTTCCTGTAGACGAGATTTACATATTGATCCATTGCCTTATGGCGACCAAAACCGCTATAGCCCATAGATGGAAGGCCGAGCCAGCGCCCACAATGAATGAAATCCTTGATAGAATAGAGTCAGCGCACACCTACGAAACTATGGCAAGCCGACTAAACGGCAACCAACACAACAACACAAACATGAGATAAGATGGCACAGATGGGTGGAATATAAGAAGGAGGAATAATAGCATGATAAAAAAAAAAGGAAAAGGAAACCTCGACTCTTCTAAGATAATATAGGAGGCCTACAGCTACCTTGCCCAAGTTACACCAACTGCTGCCCCCCTTCCCTACACTTTCCATTACCCCAAAAATTAGCTTTGTTTTAATGCCAGAGGGATGGTGTCACTAAATAGTACCAGGGTACACAAATTGTTGGTCCCTGCTTCGAGCCCAGACGGACAAGAGACCGCAACTGCCTGTTACTAACTGATTTATGTACAATTGTTTGGTTATGTACATATGGCTGTTGGGACCTATGTAACCTATGTGATATGCGATGTATGGTGTATTATGTACTATTGTCCCCCCCCCCCTCATGTTTTCCCCTTTCTCTTCTGTACCCCTTCCTTCTATACACACACTTTCGTGTGACCAAAAATAAAATACATTGAAAAAAAAAAAAAAAAAAAAAGGACAGTTGTGCTGACATGACCGATATGTGAATACATTAAACATCTGGGCTCATTGAGCATTATATTTGAAAATTAATTTTATTCCGAACTGCAATTCATCGGAATTTAGGCTGACCGGGTGATCAGTTGGATTATCAAACTTTTAGATATAATGTAGCTGAATCATGCTACATTACAGGTCTGTAAATCTGATCTGTAAACAATTTATATCATGCATATATTTCACAGTATACTGATTGATCCATTTTAACATCCTTTTTGTTCATCTGAGTAGTTCCCCCAAATAAATTTTCTGTTACCAAAATTCTGCCGAGCTGAATGGCTAAATTTCAGCTTTCCCCAAAAATGTTTTTTTCCAAGGAAAAATGGTTCAGCCAAACTGATCACCATACACTAGTCAATTGAACATATGTCTGAGAATTTGTTTTGTCTGCTGTCTTCATGAAGATGGGTCTTATTCATGTAATTGATCTAGTGTTAGATCACTCAAGATGGCTTATTATAAGAGCATTTCAGTTTCTGTGGGTTATTATATGCTTGAACAACTACAGCAATATTTAATTTCTATAAAGTAGGATCTAGACCAGGGTATCAGAAGCAGTACCCTGTGTGACTTTAGACTAGACATCTCCTAGACACAGTAGATTCCCTGCATCAACACAATATTAGTCAACTTTTCAATTACTACTCAAACAAATAAACCCCTCCCCAGATTACAATTAAACAGTTTAATCCACTGAAAGATGTGAAAAATGTGACTCAACATGGCCTGATAGAAAAATTGAACTTTAAAACTACAATAAGTGAATAAAGATCTTTACTCTTTGATCCACTGCTAACAAGAGTGTCACTGTGGATATTAATGCACCATTTTATACTCAGATCTCAGTTCAATATTGATTTCATAACACAATCAATAATATAAGAAAGGGAGGACACCATCTTGGAAAAAGAAAGATAGTTACTTGCAATATGGACCGCAAATGTAAACTTAAACAATAGTGAATACTAGCTTGTTATCACTCAAAAGAAGTCAAACTTTCTGTTAAGTGAAATTCAGCCAGGGTCAGACCAGCTGAGTTATTTTCCACTGTAGAATGATTGCACATACTTGCATGCCTGCAATCCAGAGCAAAAACAAATTCTGAACAGGTGCTCCTCATCAGTACTAATTATGCCTATAAGGCATCTTGTGGGAACTGTAATTATCCAGATTATGAACCGGACCTTCTCATAACAATGGAAAACAATCTGTAAATATCTAGATCAGGCATAGGCAACCTGCGGCACTCCAGATGTTTTGGACTACACCTCCCATGATGCTCTGCATTATGGGTGGAAGAGCATTATGGGGGATGTAGTCCATAACATCTGGAGTGCCAACGGTTGCCTATCCCTGATCTAGATTATGAACTGTACCTTCTTACAAAGAAGATGTTTTACAAATAATTAAACAACTGTACCCCACAACCCGCACTGTGGATCCTGACACACGTTCTAGCAGTGTGTACGGTTTTGAAATGTTAGATTTTTACTAAAATATTACAATATGCCTTTAATTGTTCTATGACCCAATGTTTAATTACAGAGCAGTCTCTTTTTTAAGAAAGTTCATTGAGAAACCTGCCACATCCATCCGCATTGTACAAAGGTTTTGAGGTCTTAAACTTTTCTTGTTCTTAGCCTCAATGTCAACCAGGAATTAATGCTCACTGACTTGGATTGGCTACAGTGAGGAACAGCTGTCCTACAACAGGTCTGCCTTAGGTCAATCACTGTACATCAGGCATATTATCATATTTACTGTACTGATGAGTCTCAGCCCAGCCACGACTAAGCTAACATTGTTAGTTTATAGAATACAATTGTGTCTATAATTTAAACTAAATACACAAAGTCAACAGAAAACAATTATGCACCTGATGGTATTATTATTATTATTATTATTATTATTATTATTATGATTATTGACATTTATATAGCGCCAACAGATTCCGTAGCGCTTTACAATATTTACAGTAATATTGTGAGCTATATGAATTATAGCATTAATGCAGATATGTATGAAGAATAAACAAATAATAGAAAAATTAAGGTATAAATTCATCCTAAGATCATCCCATCATAAACATACGGTGAAGCGGTATATGACTTTATAAAATTATATTTTATAATCAGAGGCATTAATTGACAGAAAGATTGAAGGTCAGTTCCCTCACCATAAACAGACCTCTTGAAAGAGTGGGAAATGGGCATGCACAGTAATAGGAACAATATGATCTAGTGTGCAGAGCTTTCCTTAATATGTGTGAGGATGATATTTAACCACATCCCTTTTGTCTCCCTCCTTTGTACCTACTGAAGTGGAACACTTGGCATATTTCTTGTAAGTGGCTGACACATGACCTGACTCCTAACTGAGGTTATAACACATTACTATTGTTATCATTCCCATACTATTACATATTCACCTTTAAACTGCATGCCATCAGAACCATGAAACATGAATACATATAATAATCCAAAGAGAGATAAAAAATAACACAACAAAGACAAGGACAACCAACAAACTGATCACACAGTGCTGAAATAAAATCAAACACAGTGTGCATGGAAAGCAAGTTTAAAGGGAATCCAAAATAAAGTAAAGTATGTAAACCCAAAGTATAGGCACGTCAGCCTGGAATGAATAAAGGCCAATCTATTTGCTACACACCCAGACTGGCCCACTAAGGGCAGACAATGCAGAGAGCGCTGTTTTAGCACTCTCTGTCTGGCCCTACAGCCCTGAGTGTAGAGCAAGCGCGTCTAATGATGTACATGCAGTACGCTTTTTGGGGACAGTTCTGGTGTAGCCAAATGCCGGAAACCAGGGAGCAGAGGTGGGATGCGGGATAGGGCCCTAAAATAGGGACTCCGTCTCATACACACATCATATATGCAGTTATATATAATATAATATAAACTGGAAATATGATGTGTGTATGAGACACACATTACATGTACAGTCACATATCAAGTTACATGCACAAAAGTTACAATTAAAGTGTGCAAGTGACTCAACAATGCCTTTAAGAGGCCCTTCCACAAACTGCCCACATACATTATCACTCTCTATACACAGTGTATCAAAAACATGCACAGTGTGTGTTAAATTAGTGCATATAGTCTGGAACGTGATATAAACATAATTATTTAAACACACAAAATCACTGTGGTAAACATGTGTGCCATATAATGCCACATCATTTACATTTGGGGGCTTTGTCACTAAACACTGAAGTTTATTAAGTTATTTGAAAACCACAAATTTAGGCTATTCAGCTTACAGTTTGCAACTTGTGTTTTAGTTCACTAAAGTGTGGTATTCATCATCAAATAAGCACCGCTACCCCACAAGGAGGGTAATTCATTAAGCTGTGGATTTTAGGGAATACAAAAAGGGAATTGCACAACAGCCAAACTGGATAAAATCTCAAACTATTTTTGCGGCCCAGCTATTGCTGCCTTAAATGTGCAGTACCCTGATGTATTCACATTTACGTACAATGTGTATGACTCAGTGCCTAAAGTGCATATCAATGAAGAAAAAATAATAAAACAAACATTTCTCAGATTATCATATGCTCCGTCTGTACTCACATGACTGAATGCAACCTCTTGTTGAAAACATATTATCACTTAAATAGGCTAATGAAAAGCTAACACTTTAATAAGAAATTATTTTTAAAGCGGCTTTGTCTTTATTTTTAAATCTTTTCTAGTTCTATAGTAGCTATATGAATTCAAACATAGGATTTAAAATGTTCAGTTTGACTGTATGGTTTATATCTGGAAAATGTAGTCGGAGATTTGCAAAGATTGCAAGATTCTCAATGCAAACTAAATAAGAACTGCATATTCTGGGAAATTATATATGGATTTTTTTTTTCATTTTTTTTTTATATTTTGCTGCATCCATTCTCCTATCTATCTATCTATCTATCTATCTATCTATCTATCTATCTATCTATCTATCCCTAAATGTAAATCCCTACGTTGTTTTAGTTTATTTTAGGTGCCTTTCTAAATACTCTGGACTTTAATCAGAAACAATGTACAAAAGTTATATAAAGCCTTGGCTTCTATTACATTTACTTTTTTTCCATTGTACCATTTGCATTTTAAAGTAGCATACATCAATTTTGTCAAAACATTTGTACTCTGTTTTACTTGGCAAAATTATTTAAATATTTTACAGATGTGTTTATACATTATATAAAATTGATAAGAGAATTGCCTGTTTATGTCCAAAATAGCAGAATTGGAAAAAGTATTCAACTTGGCTAAATTTTCTCCTCAGCTACTTTGGGCAAAAATATAGGTAACATAATTCACATATAATATTTTAAAATAAAAGGTATACTTATTTACAATGCATTTTAAGTTGCAGGTAAATTAATTTAAACAAAATAAAATATATCAATTTGAGCAGAATTGAGATTTTGTTCCAAATTAAAGGGACAGTATTAGCACCAAAATCAGTTCATCTTAAAGGGACACTCCAGGCACCCAGACCACTTCTGCCCATTGAAGTGGTCTGGGTGCCAACTCCCACTACCCTTAACCCTGCAGCTGTAAATATTGCAGTTTTCATAAACTGCAATAATTACATTGCAGGGTTAACTCCTCCTCTAGTGGCTGTCTACTAGACAGCCACTAGAGGGCACTTCCTGGTTTCTAGCACAGGTTTTCTGTGCTAGAGCATCGCTGGACGTCCTCATGCTGTGTGAGGACCTTCAGTGTCGCTCAATTCCCCATAGGAAAGCATTTTCAATTCTCTCCTATGGAGAGGTCTAAGGCGCACGCGCGGCATGAGCGTGGGCGGATCCGAAACCACCGCCGAGGGACATAGGCGGGGGCCTCAGATAAGTCACTGAAGGGGTTTTCACCCCTTCAGCAACATGGGATGATTGGTGAGAGGGAGAGGGTACCTGCAGTGCCAGGAAAACAGTTTGTTTTCCTGGCACTGGAGTGCCCCTTTAATGAAGTTATTTAAAGGCATATATGCTGCCCTTATTTTATAATTTCTGAGAAAGAGCACAGTTTATACTTTGCAGTGCCATGCATGGTTTTCTGGATGTCTTAAGATGAACTAGGGGCTTTGGTCTAAAACTGATTCACTAATTGAATCTTTATGTCTGTAACCAACTTGCAAATTGAGCTGATGTGATATGCTGGGTATGTGTGTCCAGTGCTTCTCTATGTCACACAATGGATTCAATACTTCTCTTAGACCAACACTAGGTTAGAAGCATTTGCTTGAATACATGTAGCCATGTTTGATGACTTCACAGAAGAAAAGCCAGGCTGCAGTGAGGAGTCTGACTTTGCAACTTAACCCTTTAAGACCGGAGGGCATACAATTACGCCCTATTTTAAGCGGCTCTAAACGCCGCCGGTCGTAATTGTACGCCCTCCGGTCTTTTTTTACTTACCCGGTCGCCGACGATCCCACGCCGGCGATTGCGTTTGGGGGGACTCCCAGGGAGCCCTCCGCGGCAGATCCTCCCTCCTGGGAGCCCCCGGCCATATGAGAGTGAGGTCCTTGCGAGGACCTCACAATCACATGGCCGGGATAGCTGGCTCAGGCATTGCCAGCAGGGGGACTAACTGTAATGACAGTTAGTCCCCCTGCTGGCTGGAAATTAAACTAAATTTAATTAAAATAAGTGTAAAAAAAATATATATATATATATATATATACTTAGATCTAAGTGTATATATATATATATATATATATATATATATATATATATATACACAACTTCCAAAGATAGCACTCCAAGGTCTTGATAAAAATTAACTTTTATTTTTCTTGCTAAAACAACAAAGTGTCAACGTTTCAGCCTGATCCCCTCAGGCTTTCGTCAGGACATGTCCTGACGAAAGCCTGAGGGGATCAGGCTGAAACGTTGACACTTTGTTGTTTTAGCAAGAAAAATAAAAGTTAATTTTTATCAAGACCTTGGAGTGCTATCTTTGGAAGTTGTTTTACATTTTGGCTGACGAGCACCGGGCATTGAACTACTGGACAGGTGGACTGCAAGATTCTTTGTTTTTTTTTTATATATATATACACACATATACATACACACACATACACTGTCTAGGTGTATTTTACTATTAATATATATAATTATATATATATATATATATTAATATCAAATTACACGTAGACTGATACTGATTAAATATATATATATATAATTATTGTTATATATATATTTATATATAATATAAAAAAATAAATACATAAAAAATAATTAAAAATAAATTATTAAAAAATATATAGATGTGTGTTATTTCGTTCTAACTGTATTTTGATATTAATATATATATATATATATATATATATATATTTATATCAAAATACACGTAGAACGAAATAATATATATATATATCTATATACATAAATATATACGTATATATCAATATATATATATATATATGTAGTAAGGCCTTTTGGCCTGTGTTTGTGGGAGGGGCGTATGACACACCCCTTCCCTACTTAAGGGACACCCCTTACCTGGCTCCATACCTTCGAGGTCAGCGTTGCATGAGAATCCACTTCCGGTTCACGTGCGGCGCCATCTTGCTTTTCAAAAATCCCGCGGTTTTCGTCCGGTGTAGCTGTGTCCAGGATTCCTTACAGGTTTTCCGCCCGTCCAGCTACTCACGAATCCGGTCTTCGTCGCAGACTACGTCCTAGTGACTTCCAAATCGTAAGTTCGACGCCTGGATCATTCCCACGGCGTCGCGCTGTTAACCAGGCCTTACTTTACGGCCTAACACTTCACGACCTAACACTTTACGGCCTAACACTTTACGGCCAGCTACACTTGGCGGCTAACAGTCTTTTCATTAGTTTATTCACGAATGGTACTCATTCACCTGTACCCACTTCGTTTCAAATCGTTGTCTCATAGCATAAGTACTCATTCGAACTAACTGTCTTTCGGTTTTCTGCATTACTCATACACGTAACTTTCGCATATTTTATGTATCAAACAGTCATTCAGCGATATATGCTCACGGCAGTTTGCTCATGTCATTCACATCGCTATTCCTTTCATAGCTTGAAATTCAACACAGCCTGTATACGTATATATAGATAAATAGGTCGGTTATTTACCTGTTTATGTACAATCCATAGGATATGTTATTTAAATCTAATTATGTGTTATGTTATCCGGACTTTATATAAAATATTCATGTTTTCTCATTAAATTGTATAGCAGATATAGTACATAACGTGATAAACTTTCTCTAAAGGTATTTCTGTATATTACGTTGTCACAACCATGTACACACGATTACATGGCACGTACACTTCTGACCTTTCTGCATATACTCAACGATATATCGAGTATACAAGAACACGGTCACAATATCACACATTGTCGGGTTGAATCACACTTTCGGTTCAACCACTCATACATCTATTTTTCTGCATATTGTCAAGTTTCATATTTTCTACCTCACCCACATCTTTGAATTTATATCAAGGTTATCAAATCTATACCGGATAAAGCACATAAAACCCTCTGCACCAGGGATACTACAGTAGCATGGCCATATATATATTGATAATTTTGCTCACTAGATAGACACATTATACGCACCCACTACCAGGGTAAATCCCTGCGTTACGGTGTTACCCCATAACATATCAGGCAGATGACTACCATGCTTAAAAATTTTCCACTCCTACACATACGGTCAAATTCTACGACAGCATATCTAGTCTACATTAGTATCACAAGATCCAATTCTCATACTATCATTTCTATTTTACCCATTTAGGTTTATCCAGGTTGTTCTTTACCTGACGTTTCATATACGTATACATACTATCAGGTACGTAAGCCTGCTCACGTATCACATACGTTCTCCCTACATAGGACTTAGAGTACTGGCAATCAGGGGTATAGGCCCAAATAGGTATCTCCCCTCTTGGCATACTGCCTATAGTTTAGCGGTCCGCGAGGCCAACACCCCGCCTCAACGTTTCGGAGGCAAACGCCCCTCGAGCCACACGTGAGTTAGCCGCCTCGCATTATAGAGAGGGCGTCACCTGTCACTCCCTTCCCTGTTTTCTTTTATTATCACCGAGAGGCCTACGTATTCCTGCCACTACGATGGGTGGCCTCAATATCCCCTCGCGCCAACGCATAGATAGAGCCTCTCATAGCCACTTGGCAACTAGCAGGGCCTCATCTGTCACCAAAGAACAAGATTAATTTTTCGCCTTAGCCGGCATAGTTAGCCCGCCAGTACATCCCCTGGGGTTTTTAACACACTAACGGTATATTTTCTCATCCAGTATGTCTCAAGAAGGGTTAGAGGATTTCTCCATCCCGAGCACTCCGGTTAGACCAAATACCCCATCACCGGAAGAAGACATGGCTAGTCCTGCATCGTTCAGGTCATGGACAATCCCTCGCATTACCAGCGAACTCAGGAGGCGACACATTCCTTTCCCCGCTACTGCCAGGAAAGCGGAACTATACAAACTGTTGCACACCTCAACTGATAACTCTGATGCAGGGGAAGGGACTAGCCAGTCTAACCCGACAGATATACACGGCATGCTTACATCCTTCATGTCATCCATGGGCAAGGTCAACTCCAGGCTGGAGAAACTGGAATCGGTCACCACAGCCCTTACCTTGGCTGGGTCAGCCACTGTGACCCCTCCGCCACTGGTCGAGTTGCCACTAGTTTCTCCAGCCACCACCTCTGACGAGCAGGAGGTTAACCCTGCCCATATGATACCTGAGCACCTTAAGAAAGACATTCTGGAAGGTAAAGATGTCAACTTAGCTGCACTACTAATTGCCTCCCAGGATGTGGTGGAGCATAAAACTTATGCGTATGAGGATATTTCTGTGGTGGTCAAGTCCAGGGATGCACGCCTAAACAGGAAACTCACCATCCCGGAATTTGTGTTGGCTTTTGGCATCTACCGGGATGTCATATGTGCCGTTTACCCACACAGGCGTGAGGAATTTGACATGCACAGGCTGGTGGACCTGGGCAATAAATATGGTGGATCGGCATTCTACGATTACCATAGATCTTTTTCTGCGAAAGTGTCAGGCGCCTTCTCACAGTACGGGACAAGGTCCAACTGGAGTAAGATAGACACAGTGATTTTCTGCAGACACTTTGCAGGGCTAAGGACGCCGGCTTGTGCATACTGCTCCTCCATGTCTCATTCGGCAAATTTTTGTCCCACCACTGCTAACGAGCATACCCACGTGCAAGGACCTAGCTCCGCTGGTCCTACGGAGAAAATAGCTAAAGACAAACTGGGTAGACCTATCAAGTTTCTGGGCAAATCCCAGATATGTAATAACTTTAATGTTGGTACATGTAATTACAGCGGTTGTCGTTTATTGCATATATGCTCAAAATGTTTCAGGGCACATGCAAAAATCATGTGTCCCAATAAAATGTATCCCAAACAGTACCTAACGTCTATAAACATATCCCTACTTGCGACATTTCTGTCACAGCATCCATCTACACATTTAGTAGATTTCATAATCTCTGGTCTATCAGAAGGATTCCACACGGGTATCATACATATGCCTTCAGGAATCCTAGAATGTCCAAATCTACAATCCGCCCAACACAACCCTACAGCTGTTGACACACTCATAGCTAAAGAAGTGACAGAAGGTTTCTTATTGGGACCTTTTCAATCCCCTCCTTTCACTACATGGAGGACAAACCCTATCGGGGTTGTCACAGGAAAATCTTCCAACAAGCAGAGACTTATTATCGATTTGTCGGCACCACACACCTCTACCACTCCTAGCCTCAACTCCCTTATACCATCGGAGGAATTTTCCCTGCAATATTCCACTATAGATCACGCCATTACGGCTATCATACAGGCAGGAGTCGGTGCATGGCTCAGCAAGACCGACATAACAAATGCATTCAAACTACTACCAATCCACCCCACACTGTGGCACCTACATGGCATCAAGTGGGCAGGGAACTACTACTTCTTCTCACGCCTAACTTTTGGTTCTAAAAGTAGTCCAGCCATATTTGACACATTTGCCGAAACCCTATGCTGGTTACTACTCAATATATCCAGATGCCCTACAGTCATACATTATCTGGACGATTTCCTAATGGTCGAGGAGAATTCTTCCCCTCCCAGTAGCCTCAAAGAAACAGTCAGCCTATTCAACCAGTTGGGGGTCCCAGTCTCCCCTACCAAGACCGAAGGCCCAGATACCATCATCACTTTCCTGGGCATCATGCTAGACTCGGCCAACATGCAAGCTAGCCTACCACGCACTAAGGTAGAAAACATCCTGACAAACATCAACCTCTATATACAACTACGCACTTGTAACCGCAAAGAATTACAATCTTTACTGGGGTCACTCAATTTTGCCATGCGTATTATACCTCAAGGCCGTGCTTTCATCTCACGCCTCCTCAGCATGTTCCCACTGTTTCTACATGATGCACACAGATTATCCCTAGATACCCAAGCCACGGCAGACCTTCTCATGTGGAGAAACTTTTTAACCTCCTGGAATGGTAAAAGCATGTTCCTCCCTCAATTGTCTGACACTTCTCCTACTGTTTGGACAGACGCGGCGTCTACCACAGGTTTTGCAGCGATATTTGGGAACGAATGGCTTTGGGGCAGCTGGCCTTCAGAGGTGCAGGACCTGGAGCGTTTTTCCTCTACCTCAGCTCTTTTTGAGATATATCCCATCGTGGCGGCTGCCGTGGCATGGGGACATCTATGGACAGGTTCATCAGTAAGGTGTTACTCAGACAACCAAGCAACCTGTTACATTATTAACAAAGGTCGCTCCAAATCCCTTACTATCATGAGATTTTTGAGGAAACTCACTTGGTTGGCAGCATGTCATAATTTTTTCTTGCATTGTGTTCATATGCCAGGTATATGTAACGAGGCAGCTGATAATTTGTCTCGTTTTAAATTCCAGGCCTTTCATCAACTTCTCCCATCAGCCGCGCTCACAGCCACGGCCACAACACTGTTCCATCAGCTAGTAATGGACTAGACGTTATCATGCAACATTGCAGAACTTTGTCCCAACTAGCTCTATCTACAAATACCAGGAAAACCTACAACAGAGCCTTCAGTTTATTCAAAAGATTCCTTTTGGAACACAATATATTACAATCGTTCATCATGACATCTTTTTTAGGTTTTGCCTCTTTTTGCCACATCAAACTCAAACTTTCTTACAACACAATCAAACTATATCTTACAGGCATCCAACATCACATGCTGACATTACAACCCAACAACTCAAGTTTCATGTCATCATACCAAATCAAGAACATCCTTAGGGGTATACAAAGATCTGAACCCCCGCATACAGCACAGAGGCTTCCTATAGATTTTCATATCCTTAAGGAATTATCACAACTACTAGATCTCAAACCCTTCTCCATCAACACAACTCTAGTCATCAAAACAGCAATTTACGTGGCTTTTTATGGGTTTCTGAGACCTAGAGAATTTACCGCCATCAATACAACACAATCCACTCACCTACTGCTCCATTCACA
This sequence comes from Pelobates fuscus, assembly GCF_036172605.1. Lineage (NCBI taxonomy): Eukaryota > Metazoa > Chordata > Amphibia > Anura > Pelobatidae > Pelobates > Pelobates fuscus. The sequence continues at coordinate 147,589,344 of NC_086320.1, forward strand.
CTTAACCAAACACATGGACTATTATATCCTGACACTACCTCATTCCAAAAACAGTCAACATGCTCCACCCGTAGAGGTTAAATACTATCTGACTCACAACAGATGGTGCCCTGTCCAAATACTGGACTCTTATACAGAGAGTCTCAAGGCACCGCCATCACAACCACTTTTTGTTCTACGAGGTTCAGTTCTCACTACTACCAACTTCATGACCCACGTTAGGTCCTTACTAACACAGCTGGGACTCAAGCCAGCTAACTATTCAGGCCACTCCTTCCGCATAGGAGCGGCCTCCACAGCCTCCAGTGTAAACATACCGGTTCATGTTATCAAGACACTGGGGCGCTGGAAATCATCCGCTTACACACGATACATTCCTAACCCTGTACAAGAAGTAAGAAATGCTTTTCAGAACATGTCTTGTTAAAAGTATGTATATTGGTAGTTTGTATTAAATATTGAAATTTCTATTTTTGCCCTCTTTATTTTCAGGCCTACCTCATCGTCGGTTCCGGCACACCACAACCGACTTGCTACTTTTATACCATCCTACACTTATTAAGGTCTTATTTCTCTTTGCCATCATGAGCCCTTCACACAAGTAGTAAGGCCTTTTGGCCTGTGTTTGTGGGAGGGGCGTATGACACACCCCTTCCCTACTTAAGGGACACCCCTTACCTGGCTCCATACCTTCGAGGTCAGCGTTGCATCACCCTCCCACCCACTCCTCTTTATCAAACTCCTTTTTATTACATCTCTTCTTGGTGGGCCCTCTTTATTTTCAGGCCTACCTCATCGTCGGTTCCGGCACACCACAACCGACTTGCTACTTTTATACCATCCTACACTTATTAAGGTCTTATTTCTCTTTGCCATCATGAGCCCTTCACACAAATATATATATATATATATAAATAAAAATATTTGAAAAAATTATATATATACATATATATATATATATATATATATATATATATATATATATACACACATATACATATATTAATTCTACACATATATTTATGCCATATTTTTACATAATTAGGTATCCTAATTAATTACAATTAGCGGGACCTGCCTGACAACCCATGCCGAAAGTAAAGGGAATTTGTCTCGCAAGCCCTATATTTAAACCTGTAACTTTCCAAGACACCATAAAACTTGTACATGGGGGGTACTGTTTTACTCGGGAGACTTCGCTGAACACAAATATTAGTGTTTCAAAACAGTAAAATGTATTACAACGATGATATCGCCAGTAAAAGTGACGTTTTTTTGCATTTTTCACGCACAAACAGCACTTACACGGACGATATTATTGCTGTAATACTTTTTACTGTTTTGAAACACAAATATTTGTGTTCAGCGAAGTCTCCCAAATATAAAGCTTGGGTTTCATTTTTTTCACATTAAAATTCGCCAGATTGCTTACGTTGCCTTTGTGACCCTATGGTAGCCCAATAATGAAAATTACCCCTATGATGGCATACCATTTGCAATAGTAGACAACCCAAGGTATTGCAAATGGGGTATGTCCAGGCTTTTTTAGTAGCCACTTAGTCACAAAATTGGCATTTTTTGCATTTTTCACACACAAACAAATACTAACGCTAACTTTGGCAAGTGTTTGTGACCGAATGGCTACTAAAAAAGACTGGACATACCCCATTTGCAATACCTTGGGTTGTCTACTATTGCAAATGGTATGCCATTATGGGTGTAAATTTATTTCCTGGGCTACTATACAGTCTCAAAGGCAACGTAACCAATCTGGCGAATTTCAATTTCAAATGTAACACGCTATATTTGACCCTGTAACTTCCTAAAACACCATAAAACCTGTACATAGGGGGTAATGTTTTACACGTGAGACTTTGCTGAATACAAATATGTGTATTTTATTGCAGTAAAAGCAAACAGTATTATGACATTGACAGTTAAAATGTCATGTAGAACTAAAAAAATAACAACATTTCTTATTTTCTCCCATTTTTTTTCATATTAAATTATGTTTCATAGCTAAATATTTGATATTAAATGAAAGCCCTGTTTCCCCTGAATAAAATGATATATAATAGGGGGGGTGCATTTAATATGAAAGAGGTGAATTACGGTTGGACAGACATATAGCGCAAATGCCAGGTTTAGTTTACGTTTTGTTCTGTTCACAACTTGTACATTTGGCTCAGTCCTTAAGGGGTTAAAAGGATTTTTTTTTAAAAAGGGGGGGGGGGTACGCAATCTAAATAGTTAAAAGCTTGTAGGAGATTAAAAAATATTTTATTAGACTTTGCTTTAACTGTTGTGATCTGTATTTAACTGCCTACTTACCACAACTTGCGATTCAGTGAATATTGCCCAGTATATGTGAATGGTTTATTAATAACTTAGGTGCTGGATTATCCTAGCAGATTAACAGTTACTACTTCAGTATTTCACTGATGTGAGAATTCAAAGGGAATTTAAAACTAAAATGTCAAATTTAGGGTCACAAAAGCCATATTGGAAAAAAAATCTTTCAGTTAGCTATACTTCCAGTTCAGCTACTCTAGCGTAAAATTTGAAATTCCCTTTGAAAACTCACTTTAGTGAATAATCCTTTCTTGGATTAAGCTGCTTACTAAATAGCATTTTCTACATTGTCTATGGGAACATTGATATTTAGTAATCAGAGTAAATGCTTCCTTTGCTAAGAGAATTCAGCTCAAGGTTTATAAGTGAGAATGAAAAATGGTGAGTCATGTGTTATATCCACTGACAGCAGCAATGTGGAGTGCACTTGAATAAAACGTGCATTATATATAGCCACACAATAATTACATTGTCATAGAAATCTTAAAAAAAAAAAAAAAAAGTATATTGTCAATGAACAATAACTTATGATGTAATGCATGTGTAAAGATCTGGGATAAAAATAAAAAAGACAAAAGCAGACAAAAATAAAACTACTGTCTGTATATCTCAATATATCTTTGCTATATTAATTATTGCTGTCTGGATTACGCTCCTTATCAGCATTAATTAACCAGTCACCAATACCTCTTCAGTTGCTTTGTTTTCTAAAATACTGATTCATTTGTGGGGTTTTTTTGTTTGTTTTTTAATGTGCATTATAATTTCTTATATCCTTGTTCAGCCTGGGAATTATGTTTGTACTTAACATAATGCTTTTAAAGTGTCTTAATATTCAATATTACATATGATTTGTATCCATGTATGTTGCAGACTATGTACAAGTATTCTTGTATTTATATATACACTATGTATATCTCTGCTTATCTGCCTGTCTGTCTATCAGCCTGCCTGTTTACGCCAGGGGTGCCCACAAGGCATATCCCCAGATGTTTTAAAACTACAGCTGCCATGATGCTTTGCTATTCTAAAGGCATGCAAATCATCCTGGGAGTTGTAGTTCTGTAACATCTGGGGATATACCTTTGAGAACCCCTGCTCAACACTAACACAACAGAAAACCTACAGAAGATTTTGGTTTCATTGTTTCAAAAAAAGTAAAAGGTGACCGTTGTCACTAAAATACATAATGGCTTTTATTTAAAAAAAAAAAAAAAAATCCATAAACCAATCAACCATAACAAAATTAAAAAAAATGTACTACTTACTGCTCCCAATTTTTTAAGTAGGTGGCAAAAGAAATCATCAAGCTCTTTCCCCTCAATGTAACCATTGTCTAGAGAGAGAAAAAGAAAGCATGCATTGTATTATAGACTTCAGGTCCCCAGTAGAACATAATATATCTTAGCACGCACAAAATGTAAAATTATTATTATTATTATTATTATTGGAATTTATATAACGCCAACACATTCCGTAGCGCTTCCCAATATTACAAGATTTAAGGAGATTTAACAATAAATTTGAAAATTACGAAAACTTACAGGAACAATAAGTTGAAGAGTAATGTGAATACCCAGCTGAATAATCCATTAAATTCATTAAATGCTCTAGAATATAAAGCATTTAAACTTGACATGCTTCTTTAGGTAATGACATTTCTTCCTTTTGCAGTTACATAGACTTTTCCTGTTTTATGTTTTGCTCTGGTTGCATAGATAGCTTTGATGTTAAGACAAATGTATGTGGTTGTAGACACAAGTTTGTGACATATGTGTAAGATTTTTTTTAATGAGCCAAAAAAAACTACATCATGCCAAGAGAAATAGAGACAAACTGTATTTTTGTTCTTTTTTTATTCTATTTTACAGTTTACAGAAGGATCATGAGGTCCTTAGATGAAAATAATAAATGATTTATGTATAAGAAGAGCTGCTAAAGTTTGTCACTGTTCACAAAACTGTCTTACTTTTTACATCAACTAAACACATTAAACGTTTGCCTGCTTCCATTTACAATAGGCAGCTAGCTGGTGTGTTTCAGCACTTACCATCAGAGTCGAAACGTAGCCAAATTTCAAGGAATTCTCCAGCATCCAGTTTGAGAAAACCGCTGTCCATGGTGCTGATCAGTGTGCTCGGTGCTGGAGGGAATGTTTCTGTGCTGGAGAGAATCTAGTGCTACACTGTATCAGTAAACTGCAGCTCATAGGGCTATTTATGGCTGTTCACTATTCCCGCCCATATAACACTTACTGCTTTACCAGGAGGAGGTAGGGTATTGCTAAGGGAGCTGATGTAGTGTGTGCTGTAAGCAAGATGTGATAACAATCATATTGGGGGTAAAGTCAATTTTAAATAGTGCTTTTTTATGCCTACACAATACTGTGAGCACAATTCATCTACTTTGTAGTTTTAAGCATCATTTGTGAAAATAAATTGGCTTTATACAAATTATTTATGCATATGTATACTATGATCCCAGAGTGGATGTCAGTAGAACTAAGTTTGGTGTGAGGGCTCAGGTGTTAATTGCAACAACTGTCCAGAATGTTTATGCCCAAAGCTTTATTTTAATTCCAAACAGCAGCATGACCATTGGTGGTTTTCTATGTTGTATGTAATAAATAGAAATGAAACTGGGCTGGAATCTTGAAAAGCAGCACCATATTTTAATCAACAGCCAAATAGAGTAAAATGGCATAATTTGACCTTAAATGGGTTGTATTTTTTTGGGAAGGGGGGCGGGTGTACTATATAAAATGTAGTGTTAAAAAATATAATATTGTCAGTCAATCTATATATGTATGAGGGGGAAAGGGTTAGATCTAGGTATTTATTCGATGGGAAGTGCATAACCAGCAAGTAATCTCACCATCATGCATGCCAGTAACACATAAAGTGAATTCAAAATGAATTTAAAATTTAAGGTCAAAATCATAGTCTGGTTTGCTTTCAGGTCAGCTACTCTGGCCTTAAATCTGAAATTCCTTTGCATTCTGTGTGTAGTAGTAGTGGTGGTGTGGGGGGTGGGAGGGCTGTTAATGCATAAAAAGTAGAGTTTTAAATTGCAAAGTTTCTACAAAACTGGAATCAAAGTGTGAAAGAATGGAAATATATTTGGCATTCCTATTGCAAACGGACCTTTTGATTAATGCATCGTTAATGAGAAGAAAGATCAGCTTGCAATTCTTTCCAACCTTTAACCCCTTAAGGACACATGACATGTGTGACATGTCATGACTCCCTTTTATTCCAGAAGTTTGGTCCTTAAGGGGTTAAATATACTCATACGTTTTGTTTTGTTTAATAATTTGTTAGGATTTGAATGCATGATTGCTAACGTAAACTTCCATAGTTTGTTGTATGTAGTAAGGCAGAAAGACAAAGAGCTAGGAACCCCTAAGGGAACCAGCTAAGTGTGTGTCAGGGGCGACCATAACAGAGGGTAACCCTCACATATGTGTGTACAAAGAGGAAAAGTGGAGAGCCCTGTGGAATGCTGTGGAAGCATTACTTTGGTAACAGCAACACATTACTTTGGTAACAGCAACACTCTGATACACTCTGATAAAGTCACCGAATTTGTATCAAATAAGACAAACAAGGTTTATAAAATAAATGATTTTATTAATTGTTCCACAAAAAATGTTATATATCTGCTTGAATGCCCTTGTGGCCTCCAATATGTTGGAATGACCACAAGGTGCTTAACCCCTTAAGGACCAAACTTCTGGAATAAAAGGGAATCATGACGTGTCAGACATGTCATGTGTCCTTAAGGGGTTAAAGACACGCTTAAGTGAGCACTGCAGAAACATTAAAAATGGATACCAAAATCATTCTGTATCCAAACACTTTATTACACATAATAAAGATCCAAAAATGCTAAAATGTATTGGAATAACAAAATGTGTTGTTCCATGGAGGGGCGGAAATATTAAGAATATTTTAGGCAGAAAAGAAATGGAGTGGGTTTATAGACTCCAAACCCTTGCCCCACTTGGTCTTAATGTTGATTTTGATCTGTTCAACTTTTTATAATATTTTTTATTTCTCTGTACATGCTTCTGCTTATTTTTATTCCATTGCCTCTTTGTATTTTATTTTTTATATTTTGTGCGTGCCGACGTGATGCAGCTCATTCCTCCCTCCCATCTGTAGTTCTGCTGAGACGCCGGCGGCTGCGCAGTGCTTGCCGGCGTCTCACTACATTTCCCACAATCCCCCTGCTCTGTTTATGCCGGTCATGTGACCGAGCTTCAATATACTGTTTTTATTGCATTACCCGCTCGTTTTTTATATACATTTGTATAATCATGTTGTGAATATGCTTTTTTATGTTAACATACTGTTCTTATATAATTTTTAATATGATTTTATATTATCATATTCAATCCTTTGCTGTGATTGGTTAGCCCAATTTTTGGCGCCAATTTCAAAGTACTGTGTTTGTTATTTAAAGTTTCTTTTGCCAGGTATCAGGTTCTTTCCCCATATTGATAACGCTGTATTGGCGAAACGCGTTTATGGTTATAATATTGTGTATTTTTTAATATTAAAGTATATTTTATCACTTTTTATTGTATTTTTTATATACATTTATTATTTCCTTACCTGGCATTTTATCATCACTTCGGACTCCAAGAAATCCTAGGTGGGGATAATACCACCAGCGCTATTTTAAAGGAGCAGTGTACCTGCTCCCCCATTGTGAGTACCCATTATTTCTTTCATTTAACTATAGTTTTATATCCAATGTACACTATTGGTTGTCTCTCTCTACCCGAGTGTTTGCCATACAAAGGACGAAGAAAACACACTAAAGACGGAGGACACCTACTGCACATCCCATAAGCGGGGATCCAAACCGCTGCACGCCCTCTACACCAGAGCAGGCTTTTGCTCTTTCAAATGTGAGTTTGCATTCAAGAGTTTTATCCATTTTATTCCCTTTATTTTTAACAATACTACACTATCTGGCTTCCTTTATATACCCTTTGTCTCTTACATATGAGTGGATCCATAAGGAAGAACAAAACAAGGATAAATATTGCGGACTGAACATTGATGTACCAGACGACCACATCAGATCAATTTAGCTAAGACTTTTTTTATTTTTATATTTATTTTTATTTTCATTTTTATATTTGGACTATCTGTTCATTATTTTATTTATTTTTATTAGGCGCAGCTCTTATTTCTATTTGTCTTTACTCTGATACACTGGCTGAAGGGCCCATCTTCATAACTTTGTGATCTTTGACCTCCCCACCGGCAACAGAGCACCTTCTCTGGGCCTACGCTCATTGGCTCTGCAGGGGTCAATTGGAGAGAATTTTATCTCCACTGTCGGCTTCGGCCCATGGCCATGGCGGCCCACCAATCATTTGCCTGGTTTGCCCAATAGCCAGTACAGGCTTGAGCATATTATTTTTATGGCTTTATGCTTAGTTCCAATTGCTTAGCTGTGGAAATATTGCGTCAGGATTGGCTGTTTGCTTTTTTAAATATATATAATATATATATGTAGCATTGCTTGGCTAGCTGAAAACCATATTTTTGTAGAATATAACCGTAAAATGATGTGGAAACTGTCAGGTCTCTGGAAATTTTTACCAAAACATTGAAAAATCAACTATAACTTGTGGTTTTTTTTTGGCATCAGATGATCAGATGATGTTTTATTTTAAATTGTATTAAAGATTTAACAAATGCCATCCATTTTAAATAAGGCAAAACCAGGGTACACATTATTAGGAAGGTCTACAAGGACACTTGTTTCATTTCTACTTTCTTCTGTTTGCTTAATTTTGATGACAGATAGGTGCCAATGACAGAATTAATTACAATGGTTGACAAGGAGCTAAAATGGAGGCACCCAGACTAAGGATGCAGAAGTGTGATTTCTACATCTAATTTAATTTTCCTGGGAGATAACAAATCTTCTTTGAATCCACATATTTGCATCTACCATTTAACTAACATCTCCAAGATTACATTAACAGCAAACTTTAGGACTGCACGTTTTGAAACATAAGCAAAATATTTGTGGGTGCGGCAAAATGAATTATTTAAATGGGTTAAAAAACAAACTCAGGTTTGCAGTGCCATCTGTTTTATCCTCTAACCTACAAGAATAAATTATTAAAGTCGAGCACATTGGATAGGTAGTTTTGCTCTTATGAAATCAAGCTTTAATACTTTATACATCTCAGCTTTAAATCATGAACATCTGTTTTGAAAATTAGTTTGACCTTGTAGCATTGCAGGCCGGGTAAATTTCACATGCAGATTTGAAACAGTGAGAATCTGAAAGAGACTAATATTTCTTTATCATGTAAAGAGAAGAATCACTTGAAAAAAAAAACAACATGTTTTATATCTTGAATCATTTAACTTCCTCCATTCACTTATTAAAATAATGATAAAGCATTTTAAAAAAGGATGAGGAAGCACATATCATGCAAAGAAACATGTTTCACAACCCAAAATGGCAAAGTTGTTCACCAGTGATACCCCAGCAGGAACTGGCACACAGGCAGTCAAAAACATGGCGTTTATTTTCACATCTTTATCAAGTATTTATCAAGCCTTTGAAGGTTTATTCCAACTTTATTATCTGAGGTGCCAGCCACTTCCTGTTTGAAGAGAAAGAAGCTCCTGCTATAGGTTTCCATTAGCTAACCTAAGTTAAAGGGACAATCCAGACTCCTAAAACACTTTAGCTTGCTTAAAAGTGTTATGTGTGAAGAGTGTGTTTTTTTTTTTCATTTTGCCAAAAGTGCAGATTTCAATAGAAACGTACATTTTTATAAATTCACCTGGTTACACCCCCTTGACTTTCAAGCAGACAACAGATATTATCACTTCCTGGTTTTGTTAGCTCGCTGGAGCCAAACTCAAGAGGCAACAATTGCAGAGAGCACCTGCTTTGCAAAGACTTCTCACTGAGCTGCATTGGGAAGTCTGTGATTGGGCAGCCACCGAAAGGGGTTAGTAGGGAAGGGCATGCAAAGGCAGCAGAAAAGAGAACTGCAGGTTTTGCAAGCTGTTTTTAGATTAACCCCCAGTAAAAACATTCATGATTAAATGCATACACGTTTTCATTTGGGGTATATCTTATAAACAATGATTTTTATTTATTTTATATTTGGGTAATAGAAAATCCCTTTAAGCCCTACTGCACCAAGATAACACCTGCACCACCTTTTGCACCATGAGATATTGGTTTGAAAATTTACATAGGGGGTGGTGAACTCCCGGCACCATGAACACAGCAGCATGCTGTAGTTGTTATAGTACTTGAAGTGTTCCTTTCAGCAATCCTATCTTGCATACTGAAACTTTTAGTCAGCCAATGTTCCATTTAACCAGACATGCCATGTACTCTTTATATTTTCTGGTAAGAGAGGCCAGCTGTAGTACAGGTGTTGATCATGTAGGACCTCGTAAAATATGTAGTTTATACCATTTCATCTCTCTGTGAGATGGAGCATTCCCCAGGTTTTATTATAGCTGAGCTATATCACAGATACATATACACCAGGTTCAGCTGTTGTTAAGCAAGTGAAAAATTGGAACAGGTTGGAGCAACCTAGTGCATACAGACAAGGTCAAGAGGTTTAGTAATTATTTTATTAATGAGGAAGATGCTTGATCTAAACAGCGTTGACAAAGTACAAATTTTCAATTTTACCGAGAATTTTGTAATAAGATCCAAGGACGAGTGGTTTTGTGCAAAAGCACTATGTTAATTAAGTGTTCAGAATAGTCAAAGTCAGTAAAGCCTTTGCGCTCATTACACAGGTGTACAGAAGTTCATGACTGAATATTCAATGCATTGAACAGTAAAATTACTCATCTAATATTACGGAAGGCCATGCTTGGCTCAACATCTGTCAGCAAGAGAGCCATTTAAAATATGATCAACAATCATTGCTTGATCCGATGTATCTTGATTTTTGCTGCAACATCTAATCCAGCTTTCCTGGTTTCAATGTTACAGGCGAATCATAGTGTAAAAACCTGGGGTGGGGTTTCTTGGAACTTATTAGGTCTCTTAAACTTAAAACAATATTTATCTTTCGTTGTGCCTAAGCATTCTTGCAGACCATGTGTCACTTTTAATAATCATAGTGGATTGATTGTTACACCATGGAAAAAGTTAAAATTGGGCACAGTAGTTCCGAGAAAGCTTGTTTCCACAATTCTCCCATATTAAAATGCAAATAAGCACAGACAGGTATCATGTTTCAGTCTCCACCCTGCATTTATGTAGGCATCCTTAACAATAGAGCACTGTTGTAAACACAGTTTTAAAACCAAAATATTGATTTTCATTTAAAAGAACAAATGGCCACAAAGAAACCAAGAACTCTACAGTTTTGACCATTTGGGTCTCATCACTTACACTTAAAAAGTACCAGTAAGGAGTTGTATCATATGTTTTGCTGTGTCTGTGTGTGTATGTGAATCTGTGTGTGTCTGGAAGTAACTGTGTATGTGACATGAGCTGTGCTTTGGGATTGGGGAGGTGAAAGGGCGAGGCTTTAGGAAGGGGTCACCAAATTATTTCTGGGCTCAAGCCTGGCTGTTAGCAATGCTTTTGACAAACACTAACTCTAACCAAAAATATAATGCAACATAAATGTTACATAAAGACAAAGCATGTATTGAATACGATAATGACATTCCAGAGTTCTGAAGACATTTTTGAAATGTCTCATGGTTTATTATGATATCTCGAACCCCTCCATGGGATTATATATATATATATATATATATATATATAATCCCATGGAGGGGTTCGAGATATCATAATATATATTTATATATATGTCACTTTTATAATCCCTCCATGGGATATAATATGGGATTATATATATATATATATATATATATATATATATATAAATATCCAAAAAATACCGGCACTCCAGGAATTCTCAGTAAAACAAGTTTTCTTTAATTCAGTTCAGGACGTCAACGTTTCAGCTCCTCATGGAGCTTTCATCAGGACCTGGTCCTGATGAAAGCTCCATGAGGAGCTGAAACGTTGACGTCCTGAACTGAATTAAAGAAAACTTGTTTTACTGAGAATTCCTGGAGTGCCGGTATTTTTTGGATATTTATAATTTTTGCTACCAGAGCACCAGGTACCATCGTATTGTTTTGTTGGAGTGCAAGAATACTTTCTCGTTTTTATATATATATATATATATATATATATATTCCCATGGAGGGGTTCGAGATATCATAATAAACCATGAGACATTTCAAAAATGTCTTCAGAACTCTGGAATGTCATTATCGTATTCAATACATGCTTTGTCTTTATGTAACATTTATTTAAAGTATATATATATATATATATATATACATACACACACACACACATGCACTACATTTTGTTGCTTGAGTTTAAGATGAAAAATTTTAAAGAATGTAATCCTTGAGGCTTTTCTTGTGTTCATTTAAAGCAGTCAAATGATTTCCCCTTCACTAGACTGAAGTTTGTCTACATAAAGATTCTGAAACATTTTATGCACACAGAGCACTGAACACTAAACTCATTCCCAGTGAACCTTCACATAAGGACATCTGCAAACACTAATCTTTCAAACCACCTTAGTGTTGGTTGTGTCATCACCCAGCTGTGTATTACATTGTTTTGTGAATTAGAATGTTACAAATAATGACCTAATTCTCTTGGCTCAAAACCAGAAAAACAGTTAAACTAATGCCAGGTTGCTACACTACTCGCCTTCTGTAGATATCATTTTAGCTTTTGTATATCACTAATGCTAGTTAATTATAAGAAAACCCCTATCCTTGTTTTGTCTTGAATGCATATAGGTTCCCAATTGGTAAGAGGCACACCACGCAAGTATTAAAATCTAAATATTAAAGTGTCACTCCTCCCCCCCCCCCTCACACACACACACACAAGTAAAACAAAATGAAAATACTAATCTGAAATAGATATATTGCAAGTGTTTTATAATCAAATATATATATATATATATATATATATATATATTTCCATCTGTGTTGTTTTGAAAAATGCTACTGGCAGCTGAATCATGATATTCAACTATAAATATTGTATTAGAGCTTTGACCTGTATTTGTCTGCATGGATTTAAAATGTGTGTGCCTCCCATGTCTCTGGTGTCTGTCTATTAGAGTTGAAGCTCTCTGTCGGTGTGTGGTTTCTAAATGGGCACTTGTATCCCCTTCTGTCATGTGTCTCCTATGTTTGTGTCTTGTTTTGTCTTTCTGTGTATCTTTTATTTTCCTCTTTGTATACCTTTGTCTGGAGGGATGTATATTTTACTCTCTCTCTTCCACCATCTCTGAGTGTCTGTCAGATCCTGTATTTACATAGATATATTGGGGAAAAGCGTGGAATACTGTATATTGTTTACAAATGTGTCTGTCAGAATTCCAAATAACTAATTAATTGAAATAGTGAAATGCTACAGTTCAATCAAAATGCACTTAACACAGATGATTTGTTACCTTGCTGTCAATAACTAGAAGGTGGTTTTTTTCCCTCCAAGTTACAGAGATTGTATAATGTAAAGCAGAACTGTCACTTTCATGGAAAATACACCACAAAATAAAACACTGAAGATCACCTAGGACTTGTATAACCATGTGATGTTCCGTGTTTCTTTTATGAAATGAAAACTCCAAATACATAAATCAATTTAGATTGTTGAAGTCCTTTATGTTTGAAGTGTCAAAAGAAACAAAAAAAGGAAGTAAAATATCAATACTTTAAAAATCCCCTTTAATTGAAATATTTTAAAAAGCTACCATTGCTGTCCAGATACATCACAAAAGCATATAATAGTTCAACACATAAGTCAAAAAAGAGCCTGTCACAATTAGACACAATTTCCACGAAAAAATATACATGTCTTCAAAGAATAATAATAATCGCTTCATGTGTTACCCTGAACTTGTCACTAGGGGTCACAGTCACTGCTCACATACCTCTAGCATCACATGGGAACATATCTACCCAATAATTCCATGGAAAATATGTTTGGATGGGATATAATTGCAGACAAAAATCAATATAACAGATACACACAAGGGGAAAGGAAAAATCAATGCACAGGACACATGTTTTACACCCAAAACCACTATCATCAAGTTTAACGGGTGAAACGTGCTTTAAAGGAACACTATAGGGTCAGGAACACAAACATGTAATCCTGACCCTATAGTGTTAAAACCACCATCTAGCCCCCCTGTCCCCCTTTACCTCATAAATATAGTAACATCTTACTTTTGTTCAAGTCTGCAACTGCTGGATCTGCCCATGATCTGCCTGCTTGGCTGACATCATCAGAAGAGTTGTTCTGAGCGAATCACAATGCTTCCCCATAGGGTTGGCTGAGAGTGTCAAGGAGGCAGATCAGGGGCAGAGTCCAACACAGCCCTGGCCAATCAGCATCTCCTCATAGAGATGTATTAAATCAATGCATCTCTATAAAGAAAGTTAAGTGTCTCCACGCAGAGAAAGGGAAGCACCTCTAGCAGAATATTCAAGGATATAATCTTTCTATGAAGGGTAATAACTGCTTGATCCAAGGATAAATCTGACTGCCATTTTGGGTTCAAGAAGGAATTTATTTCCTAGCTTGTTGCAAAATTGGAAGTGCTTCAAACTGGGTTTTTTGTCTTCTTTTGGATCAACAGCAAAAAACATATGTGAGGAAGGCTGAACTTGATGGACGCAAGTCTCTTCAGCTATGTAGCTATATAACTATATAACCTCTAGCAGCTATTTGAGGAGTGGCCAGTGAAGTTATCCCTAGGCTGTAATGTAAACACTGAATTCTCTCTGAAAAGACAGTGTTTACTCCAAAGAGCCTGAAGGAAAATGATTATACTCGCCAGAACAAATACAATAAGCTGTATTTGTTCCGGTGACTATAGTGTCCCTTTAAGGGCATGGAGTTTTCCTTTTCCCTTCTGATTGTTTTTGTTTTATTAATTAATATATATTTTTTTCCAATTTGACCATTTTTATTTTCCATAAGATATATGAGGTATAAAAAAAAGAAGTAGGGTGGGAAAAACATAAAGCAAAAAAACCAAAAAAACCAAAGGGAATTACATGTTGCATTGTTAACAATATTTGTCACATTTGTCACTCTCAGGTTCCAGTGTCCCACATAGTTAGTATGCCTAGTTACGGTATAGATATTGCACAGTGGTGTATTTTGGATTTGTGCTGCCCTAGGCACGACTAAATTCGGGCACCCTCAAAATCTAAATTTGCCCCCCCCAATTTGTGTCAAGGCCATTTTTTTGGCTGACAGACACATGCCCTCATTGATACATGCACAGATATACACTCACTGACAGATACACAGTCATTGGAACACACATACAGTCATTGGCACACACTGTTTAACCAACACACACTTTCACTGACAGACACACACTGACACATCCACTCACTGACAGGCACACACTCTCAGATACACATAAAATGACATACACACACACAGACACACACTCACAGGCACATCTATTCTCACTCACAGACACACACTGACAGCTACACTCACTCACTCACAGTAAGGTGGACAGCCCCAGAACACGAGGCAAACAAGGCATTTGTCTGGGAGCTTGGCGTGGCATTTTTGGGCGCCCCCCCCTGAAAGTACCGCCCTAGGCAAATGCCTTGTTTGCCTGGTGGTAAATACATCCCTGATATTGCATAAGACAGTTCCTGATATGCTAACCATTCGTTTGCAGTTAATATCGATGGAGACATGGAGGCTTAGGATCTAAGTACATTTCTCTCAGGAGGGAGAGGCTAAACAGTAGCATCAGCCTTGGCAGATGGAGACTAATTTCCATTGGTGGCCACAGGATAGCCAAAGCTATCATCACATGTTAGCATTCCTCATCTTTTGTTGTGTCTGGTTCATTGCTCACAATTGTTTATCAGAGGAGAGCCTCTATATATCTGGGAGGGGGTGGAAAAGACAATATATGTCCCTCTGCTGATGTAGCATGTTATGCCAGTATCATCGTAAAATCGGGCACTGCCACCAAATATGGCACATGGAACAAACCTCAGCATGGCGTCACCAGCATTTATTTGAGGTGTCAGGATATATGTTGGCTAATCTCGCTGGGACGAAGTACCGGTGGTATTGCAGTTTGCAAAGTAATTCTCGGTGTGATGTGCAAGCGGTGGTTCCCCTGTGTCCAGTGTATGCCTCTTGCTATTTTTCTTTTGTAAAGGTTTTGTTGAGTTCCTTGTGCCACGCTAATATGAATGTGTCTTCCTGTCTAATGTTTTGTGTGAGGAGTGTGTGGTACATGATCAACAGTATTTTCTTGTGTCATTTCGGGTTGAGGCACAGATATTCAAAGTTGGTTAAGGTGGGGGAAGATAGTGTTGTAGAATGTAAGTGAGATTTGAGTTGTAGGTAAGGAAGATGGCTCTGTGCGGTACTCGATACTGTGTTTGGAGATGTGGAAAGCATTTCCAGGTTGTTCCCTGGTAAAAATGTGCGATATGTGTGCAGCCAATTTCAAGCCATAATGTGTAATTAAATGAAGGGTTGGTTAGGTGTTTACTGTATGTTGCATAGGGGAGTGGCTAGAGATTGTGTGTCACCTTTGCATAGGGCTTTGCGGGTGGTGTCCCAAACGTGGAGAAGTAGTTTAGTGCTGTCTAACATATCTGGCCATGGAGGTCAGCAGCCTGTCTGGGCATGGCCATCTTTAACGTGGGGCAAACGGGGCAGCTGGCCCGGGCCCTGTCCCTGCTGGGGAGCCCAAGGCAGCTGCCCCGTTTGCACTCTGCCCGCAAACTATGGGGGCCCATTGGGTGGACCATGCACTTAGGGCCACCCGGTGGGCCTGTGTCAGCAGGACCCCGGTCGGGCGCTGTGGCGCTTTAACAGCGCGACCGGGACCTTCCTTTTCGGCAGCCAGCTGGGAGGAAGTGACTGCCGCGAGTCACTTCCTCCCACAGAAACAGGAGCCGCGTGGGAGGAAGGAGCAGTTCCAGAGGGGGCCATCCCGGGAGAGAGTGAGAGCTTAACTCCCAGCCACCCCAGCCAGCCCACTGGACCCCAGAGAAGCCACCCTCCAGGAAAAAGTAAGAAACTGGAGGGTGGTTATCAAATTTTGCATGAGTGTCTGAGTGTGTGTGTGTATCCGTATGTATGTATGTCTGTCTGTCAGTGTATGTCTGTCTGTCAGTGTATGTCTGTTAGTGTGCCAGTATGTCTGTCAGTGTATCTGTATGCTTTGTGTGTGAGAGTCTGTCAGTGTCTGTGTGGTTCAGTATGTCTGTGTGTATGTGTGTTTCAGTATGGCTGTCTGTGTGTGTCAAAATGTCTGTATGTGTGGTTGCCTGTCAGTGTCTGTGTGTATGTGTGTTTCAGTATGTCTGTCTGTGTGTCAGTATGTCTATGTGTGAGTCTGTCAGTGTCCATGTGGTTCTGCATGTCTGTGTTTGTCAATATATCTGTCAGTGTCTGTGTGTATGTGTGTTTCAGTATGCCCGTCTGTCTGTGTGTATATGTGCCAGTATGTCTGTCAGTGTATCTGTATGTCTGTGTGTGTGTGTGTGAGTCTGTCAGTCTCTGTGTGGTTCAGTATGTCTTTATGTATGTGGGTTTCAGTATGGCTGTATGTGTGTGTGTCTGTGTCAGTACGTCTGTCAGAATGTGTCTCTGTATCTGTATGTTGTCCATTTGTGTTTGTGTGTTTATCTGTATATAGTCAGTGTGTATCTGTATGTGTCAGTGTTTGTATCTGTATATCTGCATGTGTGTCAGGTTGTGTATCTGTGTGTCAGTGTGTGTGTCGGTGTATCTATATGTAGTCAGTGTGTGTACCTTTGTATCTGCATGTATGTCAGTGTTTGTATCTGTGTATCTGCATGTGTGTCAGGTTGTGTATCTGTATGTGTGTCTATATGTAGGCAGGGGGCCCAAGTAAATGCTTGCCCAGGGTCCAATCAGAATTAAAGACGGCCCTGTGTCTGAGTCCAGAATATGTATTTCAGCTCTCGTTTGCAGGACCAGTGTGATTCTAACTGCACTCATTGCGGTGTCTCTATAGTGGAGTGCGCCATTATTATTGAGGATAATATGGCCGCTTTGTAATATAGCCTTATGTCAGGGAGGTTCAAGCCTCCCAGTGGAATTGTTTTTTGGAGTACTCTTGTGGCTACTCTGGGTCTTTTTCCAGCTGAAACAAATTTTATTATAAGTTTTTGAAGGCTGGTTAGGAAATTGTTTGGAAGCGTGATTTGTAGTGTTTGCAATAGATAGTGGTATTTCGGTAGCAGTGCCATTTTAAAGGCCGCTAGCCAGCCATGCCACAATAGAAAACCACCCTCCCAGAGTTGGAAAGTATATATATTCACAACACCATATAATGGTCTAACACATAAGTCAAAATTAGAGTTTGCCACATTTAGAAACAAACAATCCCCACAAAACCAAAATGATAATTGCCTTCAAAGAATAATAATCCCTCCATGTGTATTATATATATATATAAATATATATATATAAATATATATATATATATATATATATATATATATATATATATATATATATATATATATATATATATAATTTCATGATTAGGAGTATTTGGATAGCAATAGATGTCTTTTTAAGGATTTCAATAAAAGGGATTTTAAAGTAGGGATTTAAAGTAGGGATTTGTTAAAACATTGTTTTTGTTTCTTTTGAAACTGAAGGTCCTAACACTTTGGATATGAGGACACTCCTAGTAAATTCTATGGACTCTATCATAGAGCTTGGTTGCTACATCTAAGTGCTGCTTCTAAGTGTGTGACTGGAGATATTCTGGAGAGTTTTACAGAATCTTCAGATGTCTAAGATTTTGCTAAGAGTTTTCTTTTTTACTGTTACAGGTAAAATTCATCTATAGGAAAAGGTTACTGATTGCACAATGTTTGATTTCCTGTTGGTAATTGGTAAGGCATTTGATTTGATTAGCTATGTACTTGCTATGGATTTTTGGTTAATTAGCTATTGTTTGCAAATAAGCATAGGCCTACCCAGGTGTTAAACATTCCTAGTGGGTGGTGATTTTAGGAGTTATATCAGTGTTGTGGTCATTAGCTTGGATAAAAAGGACAAATGAGTCATTTGTTGCATGTGAGTTTAGAGGGGAAGAGGTTCTATTTCAAGACAAATAAGTCAATGGGACCTGATGGAATACACCCAAAGCTATTAAAAGAGCTTAGTGGTGTACTAGCAAAACCATTAACAGATTTATTTAACCAATCATTGTTAACAGGACATGGGTTTACTTCAGGGAGATCATGCCAAATTAATCTTGTTGATTTTTTTGATTGGGTAACTAAAATAATAGATAAGGGTGGTGCAATAGATATTGCTTACCTAGATTTCAGTAAGGCTTTTGACACTGTTGCACATAGAAGGCGTATCAATAAACTGCAATCTTTAAGTTTGGATTCCAATATTGCTGAATCGGTAAGGCAGTGGCTGAGTGACAGGCAACTTGGGTTGTAGTCATTGGAGTATATTCGAAGCATGGGCTTGTCACCAGTGGGGTACCTCAGGGATCTGTACTTTGACCCATTGTCTTTAATATTTTCATTAGTGATATTGCAGAAGGTCTTGATGGTAAGGTATGTATTTTTGTTGATGATACTAAGATATGTAACAGGGTGGATGTTCCAGGAGGGATAAGCCAAATGGCAAATGATTTAGGTAAACTAGAAAATAGTCAGAGTTGTGGCAACTGACATTTAATGTGGATAAGTGCAAGATAAAGCATCTTGGACGTAAAAACCCAAGGGCACAGTACAGAATATTTGATAGAGTCCTCACCTTAACATGTGAGGAAAGGGATTTAGGGGTGATTATTTCTGATGACTTAAAGGTAGGCAGACAATGTAATAGAGCAGCAGGAAATGCTAGTAGAATGCTTGGTTGTATAGGGAGAGGTATTATCAGTAGAAAGAGGGAAGTGCTCATGCCATTGTACAGAACACTGGTGAGACCTCACTTGGAGTATTGTACACAGTACTGGAGACCATATCTCCAGAAGGATATTGATACTTTAGAGAGAGTTCAGAGAAGGTCTACTAAACTGGATCATGGATTGCAGGATAAAATTTACAAGGAAAGGTTAAAGGAACATAACATGTATAGCTTGGAGGAAAGACGAGACAGGGGGGATATGACAGAAACATTTAAATACATAAAGGGAAGTATTACTTTACTGAGAGGCTAATGGATGCATGGAATAGCCTTCAGCTGATGTGGTAGAGGTTAACACAGTAAAGGAGTTTAAGCATTCGTGGGATATGCATAAGGCTATCCTAACTATAAGATAAGGCCAGGGACTAATGAAAGTATTTAAAAAATTGGGCAGACTAGATGGGCCGAATGGTTCTTATCTGCCGTCACATTCTATGTTTCTATGTTTCTATCATATTTATTTTTGATGTTTGAAGAGTGTGCCCCCTTTTTTACTTTACAAAAAAATGCATATTTCAAAAGAAATTGTCACTTTTATAAATTGCTCTTCTTACACTCCCCTGACTGTCAGTCAAACAACAGGTCCTGTAACCTCCTGGTTATTTAGCTAATTTGAGCTTAACTCAAAAGGCAGGCGATTGCCTAGAACATCTGCTTTGCAAAGACTTGTATCACTGCTTTTTTTCTGTTGGGAAGTGAAATATGGGTTAGTGGTGGGGTTCAATGATAAGACCAGTTATTTTATTATATGTAATATGTTATTTTTGTAATACATTTTTTCATATTGTTTTCTAGAGGAAGGGAAAAGCATTTTTAATATTGGTATTTAAAAAATAATACTTTTATCTGCAGAGGATACTGGCTGAACAGTGAACAGAGTCCCTCAAGATTGAGCTTGAGATCAGTTACATTTATAAATAATGTTTTTGTTTTTTTCATATGATTAGACCATTTTATCTTTTTTGAGCTCTCTAAATGTGCTATGACTTGACTTACGTGTGCTCCAGGGTTATGGAGGATGCTACTTATAATTTCCCTAACCGCTGGCCAGAAGTCCTTACTCTATAGTCCCCCTTTACCACCAGTCGGTCACCTAATTGAGAAGCATGAGGCTGAGCTATAGGTCACCATCTTTATTAGTTTACAACTATCACCAGCCTCCCTGGTTTATAACATTTCAACAAGGTCGTTAAGTTCTGTTTTTTTTTTTGTTTTTCTTGTGTCCTATTATAACCTGCTGTATACACGACTAGCCTTTGCTTTTCTTAACTTACGTTCTTATATAACTATACGCCAATGTCTCTTGTGTAATATCATGCACTCATCTATCCTAGAGCATCTATAAAGGAAGAACAAGGGCACTGATTTATTTTTGTGCCATGACTCTCTACTTGTACTTTCCTTTTGAATGCGATACATGTTGCGCCATCTGTTATTGTCACGACTAGTAATGTGGTCCAGCACGCAGAAACTATGTAAACATATACATAAGTAAGAAAAGGAAAATAATAGGATAGAGCGTAAACCGGACCTTAGAATGGCCGGACTAATACGCTAGAGACAGAGAATGGTCAAAGGGAAAGCCGAGGTCAAGGAAGCCAGAAAATACTCAATACCGATAAAACAAGCCAAGTCAGGGAAACCAGAGATCAGAATAACCAGGGAAACGCCAAGGATCAGGATACCAGGAAATCAGAAACACAGAATCAGCACTTTCAGGAAACCAGGAAACTGAAACCACGACATGGCAAAGTAATGGGGAAAGCTAGGGGTTTAAATACCCCTCTCTAGGCTATGATTGGTCAGAGGGCGACCTCTGACCCCAAAACGTGCGTGTGCGTTGACGTCGTGACGTCACGCACACGTTGGTATAATTCTCGGGGGCGGGGCTAGCAATAGACGCGACCACGCGGTCGGCGCCATCTTGGATCTGGGCGCGATGCCCGGAAGAACTACGTGCGCGGTTCCCGGCTCGCCAACGAGCAGGTAAGCTCGTGTAGTCGGAGCGGTCGTGCCGGTCGGGCACGACCGTGAGGCTCGGCGGGCCGGTGACCGCAACAGTACCCCTCACTCGAAGACCGCGCACCGGGCCGGAAGGACCCGTCTTAAGAGGAAAGCGGTTGTGAAATGACCGGATAAGACGGGGCGCATGGACCCTGTCAGCAGGAACCCAACAACGTTCCTCGGGACCATAACCCTTCCAGTCAACGAGATAGGACAAGACACCTCTGGATAATTTGGAGTCCATGATAGAATGGACTTCGTATTCTTCTTGATCACCCACTACCAAGGGCGGAGGAGGAGTGGATACCCTGGTGTAGCGATTGCAAGTAAGGGGCTTGAGCAGAGACACATGGAAAGTATTCGCTATTCTCATATGAGCCGGTAGTGCCAAAGAATAGGTCACTGGATTAATACGTTGGGTAACTCGAAAGGGACCAATGTACCGAGGGGCAAATTTCATGGATGGGACCTTAAGCTTGATATGTCTTGTGGAGAGCCACACCCTGTCACCTGGAAGATAGACAGGATTAGCGCCCCGTTTCTTGTCAGCTTGGACCTTTGCTCGGAATGAGGCTTTTTGCAGAGCTGAATGGACGGAATCCCAGGTATCATGAATCGATTCTAAACGGGTGTTCAAAGCGGGGATATCTGTGTCTGAGAATGCAGAAGGTAAAACAGTGGGGTGATAACCCTGATTAACAAAGAATGGACTGTGATTAGAAGATTCATGAGTGGCATTGTTTCTGGCGAACTCAGCCATGGGTAAGAGCTCATACCAGTTAGATTGATTGGCATTTATAAAGCAACGTAAATAAGCTTCTAAAGACTGATTCGCCCTCTCTGCTGCTCCATTAGTTTGAGGGTGATATGCTGACGAAAAGGAGAGTTCGACGCCCAATTGTTTGCAAAAGGAACGCCAAAACCTAGAAACAAACTGGGTACCTCTGTCAGATACTATGTTTTTGGGTACACCGTGCAACCGAAAGATCTCTCTCAAGAATATTTGAACTAGATCTTGGGCAGATGGTAATTTTTTAAGTGGGACGAAATGTGCCATCTTCGTGAATCTATCAATAACCATAAGAACTGTATTAAACCCGTTAGAACTGGGTAGATCCACAATGAAATCCATGGCCAAGTGGGTCCATGGAGCACTAGGTATGGGCAGTGGTTGTAACAGTCCAGGAGGTGACCTAGGAGGAACTTTAGAAACGGCACATATTTGACATGCCCCAACATAATCTTTGATATCGTTTCTAAGAGCAGGCCACCAAAATCTCCTGGAGACGGCTGAGAGAGTTTTATGGACTCCAGG
Source organism: Pelobates fuscus (assembly GCF_036172605.1). Taxonomy (NCBI): domain Eukaryota; kingdom Metazoa; phylum Chordata; class Amphibia; order Anura; family Pelobatidae; genus Pelobates; species Pelobates fuscus. The sequence goes on from NC_086320.1 coordinate 147,612,055, forward strand.
ATGGCCCGCTGTGAGGTTGTCATGGAACAAATCTAGTACCTTCTTTCGAAACTGAGGTGACACATACAGTTTGTCCGGAGGTTTTCCCACAGGTGCCTGAGTTTGATCTGCTATTATGGCACAGAAGAGTGGAGAAGACACTTCGGAAACAGTAGTGGCAATGAGGCATTCAGGAGGTACAATAGGATATATCACCTGTTCTGGTACTTCATCTGTCTCAAACTGCCGAGAAAGTGCATCTGCCTTGGTGTTTTTAGTACCAGGCCTGTACGTAATTACGAAATTGAATCGGGAGAGGAACAATGACCACCTAGCCTGACGAGAGGACAGTCTCTTAGCGTCCCCAATATAAGCCAAATTCTTATGATCAGTAAAGATCAAAAGTGGCTCTTTGGAACCTTCCAAGAGATGCCTCCATTCCTTAAGGGCAAGTACAATGGCCAAAAGTTCCCTATTCCCTATGTCGTAATTCCTCTCTGCAGGTGTGAGTTTGCGAGAGTAAAATCCACAGGGATGTAAAGGCGTATCAGGACTTTCTCTTTGAGACAGAATGGCTCCAACTCCTGTTTCTGATGCATCCACCTCGAGGATAAATGGTTTGGATGGATCAGGATGGGTCAGGACAGGTGCTGAGGAAAATAAAAAATTTAATTGTTCAAATGCCTCTCTTGCTTCTTTGGGCCAAGATATACAATTTGCTCCTTTTTTTGTTAAATTGGTTATAGGGGAAATCACGGAGGAAAATCCCCTTATGAATTTGCGGTAGTAATTTGCAAAACCTATAAAGCGTTGAGTAGCTTTAAGGCCCTTGGGTAATGGCCACTGTAAGACTGCCTCCAGTTTGCGAGGATCCATCTGGAAACCAGACGGAGATATAACGTATCCAAGGAATTGTATCTCCGTTTGGTCAAACTGGCATTTTTCCAGTTTACAGTAAAGGCCGTTTTGTAACAGGGTTTTCAGTACAATTCTCACATGATCGTGATGTGTCTCTAGATCTGGGGAATAGATGAGAATGTCGTCCAAATACACTAGAACGAACATGTGAAGGTACTCTCTTAGGACATCGTTAATAAAATCCTGGAATACCGCTGGAGCGTTACATAATCCAAACGGCATAACCAGGTATTCGTAATGTCCCATTCTGGTGTTAAATGCGGTCTTCCATTCGTGACCGTCCTTAATCCTGACTAGATTGTATGCACTTCGGAGATCGAGCTTGGTAAAGACTCGAGCTCCCTTCAATCTGTCAAATAGCTCTGATATAAGGGGAATAGGGTAGGCGTTTTTAATGGTAATCCTATTCAAACCCCTATAATCAATACAAGGGCGTAGGTCTCCTTCTTTTTTAGAGACAAAGAAGAATCCAGCCCCGGCTGGTGAGGAGGACCTACGGATATGACCCTTTCTGAGAGCATCCTTAATATATTCCTCCAAACAAAGATTTTCCTGGGGGGACAAGGCATAGATTCCTCCCTTGGGAGGCATAGTCCCTGGTAATAAGTTTATAGTACAGTCATAAGGTCTATGAGGAGGTAACCCTTCTGACTGGACCTTGTTAAATACCTCTTTCAAATCCATATACTGCTGTGGAATTTGTGTGGTCAAGGGAGGTGTAACAGGAACATTGATGGTGCAAATAGGTTGTGGGATTTGCTTAAAGCAAACACCTTTGCATCTCTCACCCCAACTCACAATCTCTCCTTCAATCCAATCCAAACGTGGATTGTGTTTCAGGAGCCAAGGAAAACCTAGTATTATCGGCACTGTAGGTGAAGATATAATTTGAAAGGTCATTTCTTCAGAATGGAGAATACCCACTGAAATAGTGATTGGCAGAGTTTCGTGTGTGATGAAAGGCTGGGTAAGAGGCCTTCCATCAATGGCCTCGACTGCTATAGGTTTCTCTTTATGTCTTAAGGGCATGAGATGTTTTGCAGAGAATTCTTTGTCTAGGAAATTCTCCGCTGCCCCAGAGTCAATCATAGCCTCACACTGAACAGTAGTGTTCTTGAAAGATAAGGTTACTTTGACAAGGAAACGGTTCTTAGTCAATTTAGGGGACATATACATCACACCTAAGGTCGGTCCCCGTACGTGCCTTAGGTGTGCAAGTTTTCCGGCCGAACCGGGCATGACGATCTTAGATGTCCCTTCTTGCCACAATACATACATAACCCCTCGTTACGTCTGTGTTGTCTCTCTGCCTCAGTGAGTTTAGCGCTACCCAATTGCATGGGTTCAGGTTCCGGAAGAGGAGTTTGGCTACTCACCACTGGGTTAGAGAAACGAGGGGCTATGGACAAATTAGAACGTCTGTTACGTTGTTTGTTTTTCTCTCTCTCTCTGAGCCGGTTATCAATGTCTATCATGTATGCAATAAACTCGTTAAGATTAACCGGAAGGTCTCTAGCTGCAGTCTCATCTTGTATACTCTCAGCTAGACCCTCAGAGAAAGCAGCCACCAGACCACTATTGGTCCAATCAACCTCAGATGCTAATGTCCTGAACTCTATTGCATAATCGGCTACAGAACGACTGCCTTGCTTGATTCTCATAAGGGCTTTGGCAGCGTTCTTCTCCCTGCCTTTAGGTTCAAACGTAGCCTTAAAGGCCGTAAGAAAAGTATTGTAATCACGGGCTACTGCGTCACCACTTTCCCATAAGGGGTTAGCCCAGGTTAAGGCCTTTCCTGTTAATTGGTTCATCAGATAGCCAATTTTCGATCTATCTGTTGGGAATGAACCTGGGGAGGCCTCAAAGTGGTATTCAATTTGGTTTAAAAAACCTCTGAATTCCTTGGAATCACCTCCATAGCGAGGGGGCAGTGACAAGGTTATGGACGGTGGTTTATGTGGTACGGGAACCACTACAGGTGGCGGAACCACAGGTGGTACCGGAGGAACCTCTAAATAGGCAGTCCTCTGGAGCAAGGTCTGAAATGCCTGGGCAAATTGGTCTAACCTGTGGTCCATATCCTCCACCCTACTCTCACATGCGATCATATGCTTGCATAGTTCTGCAGGATCCATGGCCATGTCGTAATGTCACGACTAGTAATGTGGTCCAGCACGCAGAAACTATGTAAACATATACATAAGTAAGAAAAGGAAAATAATAGGATAGAGCGTAAACCGGACCTTAGAATGGCCGGACTAATACGCTAGAGACAGAGAATGGTCAAAGGGAAAGCCGAGGTCAAGGAAGCCAGAAAATACTCAATACCGATAAAACAAGCCAAGTCAGGGAAACCAGAGATCAGAATAACCAGGGAAACGCCAAGGATCAGGATACCAGGAAATCAGAAACACAGAATCAGCACTTTCAGGAAACCAGGAAACTGAAACCACGACATGGCAAAGTAATGGGGAAAGCTAGGGGTTTAAATACCCCTCTCTAGGCTATGATTGGTCAGAGGGCGACCTCTGACCCCAAAACGTGCGTGTGCGTTGACGTCGTGACGTCACGCACACGTTGGTATAATTCTCGGGGGCGGGGCTAGCAATAGACGCGACCACGCGGTCGGCGCCATCTTGGATCTGGGCGCGATGCCCGGAAGAACTACGTGCGCGGTTCCCGGCTCGCCAACGAGCAGGTAAGCTCGTGTAGTCGGAGCGGTCGTGCCGGTCGGGCACGACCGTGAGGCTCGGCGGGCCGGTGACCGCAACAGTTATTTTCTTATTTGCCTGAACAAAATAAAGAATTCAATATTTTTTTAAATAAATACTTTAAAAAAAATACTATGCAATACCAGACAGAGTGCTGTTCCGTATACACTTAAATCTCATATTGCTTCTTTTTAGATCCCAGAAAACTCTTCGTAGGGGGCAGTACCCTGAATGCATACATGTTATCCCACTTACACCTTGATACAAAGTTCCAGGTTTTCAGAGAGGAACTATGGATAAAGGATATAGAACATAAAGAGAGCAATGTGAAAGGTCAGCATATTGGGACAATTAGAAACTGAAGTTTATTTAGTATTAGTAATTGATAACTTCACGTGTGAACTGTGGCTTAAAGTTTAGAGGGTGCCAATATGAAGTTAATTGCAGATTACAAAGGAAATCTATGTGAGGCTGTTAAACTGCACACGCTTATATGAAGGAAATGTTAATTATCATAGTCTGTACAAGTGGCCTTGCTTTGTCAAGTAGTGTGCAGAAATAGAAACGCAGTATTATTAGATAGTAGGATTGCCAAGCATAAACACAGAAACTTCATGAAGGTGGTAACAGATTCCTGGCAACAGGTAAACATACAGCGCAGTTATCTTAATGAAGGTTTTTATAAATAAACCAATTGCAGGCTGCTCAGTAGAATGTTGACACCTAAACATTAACTCTTGTAAGTTCCTGGCTGCCACACACATCTGTATTATCAGAGCTGAAGTCAGGGGGACCAGAAATCAGAATTATCAGTGTAACAAGCCAATAGGTTGGCGCAGGTGGCAAACAAAGAGCATAATGGGAAAGGGGGAGAGCCCCATTTGGCCCTCAGTCTGGATGATCAGGTAAAAAGAGTGCTGTGGGTGCATGTCATCTCAACCTTTGGAGGGGGATCTCCTGATCTTCATCTTCAGCACCTCCAGGCTCCAACTGCAGGCGGTGACAATGATGCTACTGAGTGATCTTCTAGGAGAGCCTAAAAATGTGCAAATACAGCTTCTAGTGATACCGGAATATTACTACTGTGGTCTTGTTGCTCTGCATATTCTGGTGCCATGCTTCCTCTTCCAAGAGTGTTTGCATCTACCATCTTGGGCAGCACAGATCCGTCTCGGTGGAATGTGGTATTGAACCACCATAGACATGAGGTCTGTGTTAGGCAGAATGGGGGAGAGCAGAAGCATGAGATTGCAGCGCAAGGAGATAGGCGACTTCTCATCAGCTCAAGAACATGTAGGCTGCATAGTTGCACCTCAGGTTTATAGCGAAAAGACAGGTTTGGTGTCTACAGATTCATCTAGTTGCCCAACAGGGGTTCAAGGCCCTGCAGAGTCGGGTACAGCCCATTATCTGGAGTTATCTCCCAACATTCAGACAATGTAGCTAACTCAGGGTGCGTCCTGTCGGACCAGCAGTCAAGCTCCATCCTCCTGCTTCTTATTCTTAACTTTCTTTCAGTTCAACTTCTCTTTTGCTAGATCTAGCTAATTCAGATTTGCATGTGAGGGTAGCACAAGTGTGCAATAATGAAGGTCATGCCCTAAAGCATGTTTCTGTGGACAATCATTCTACAGTGTCACATTAAAAAAATGATTGAAACAATTACTGGGTGTCTATAATATCAGCTATAAAGAGACATACTTATAACTCCCACATACTGCAAAATAAACTCATATGAAGCTAGCCTCTTTAAAAAATGAACTTTGTCTCAAGGACCTCTATTTTCAGAGAAACATCGAATGTGACAGCAGATAAGAACCGTTTGGCCCATCTAGTCTGCCCAATTTTCTAAATACTCTCAGTAGTCCCTGGCCTTATCTTAATTTACTTATTTTTTAGTGTGGATAATGGTGCACAGTAGAAAGGGCTGTCTATATACAAAAAAATCATATATATACAGGCACTCTTTTATCCGTATGGGTGCAAGGTATCCAGGTATCCAGGTAGCCCATTAACCTTCTAATAATCATAAACCAATAAATGATACCGCACTCAATAAATTTGAGAATATAATGTTGTATTTAATAATTCATGAATTTCAAAAGTATTTCATAAGTATTTAAATATATACAAAAAGTGAAAAAAATATGTGAAAAAAATATAATAATTTAAGGAAAATGTATCCTATAGCGACCAATATAACTCCATGTATAAAAAAATCCTGACAAGAGCTAGCTCACTAATATACAACAAATGCCAAACTGTATGGTATCATAGAAAATTCTAAATTTGGAATATAGATGGATGCTGACAAGGAAATATATACAATAGTGGAAAAAATAAACATAAAAAAATGTGTATAAAAATTAAAAAATACAGAAAAAAAGGAAAAAAGGAAAAAGAAAAAATGTATATACAGTCCCAGTGTGTACACACTATTGTATTTAGGTGGATCTCACCAAAATGTCCTATTGGAAAAAAGTCCTGTTCCAGGTGAAGTATCCATACTCTGCTGTCCTTACAATCAAACTGTTCCTCCTTAGAAACATAGAATGTGACGGCAGATAAGAACCATTCGGCCCATCTAGTCTGCCCAGTTTTCTAAATACTTTCATTAGTCCCTGGCCTTATCTTATAGTTAGGATAGCCTTATGCCTATCCCACGCATGCTTAAACTCCTTTACTGTGTTAACCTCTACCACTTCAGCTGGAAGGCTATTCCATGCATCCACTACCCTCTCAGTAAAGTAATACTTCCTGATATTATTTTTAAACCTTTGTCCCTCTAATTTAAGACTATGTCCTCTTGTTGTGGTAGTTTTTCTTCTTTTAAATATAGTCTCCTCCTTTACTGTGTTGATTCCCTTTATGTATTTAAATGTTTCTATCATATCCCCCCTGTCTCGTCTTTCCTCCATGCTATACATGTTAAGATCCTTTAACCTTTCCTGGTAAGTTTTATCCTGCAATCCATGAACCAGTTTAGTAGCCCTTCTTTGAACTCTCTCTAAGGTATCAATATCCTTCTGAAGATAGGGTCTCCAGTACTGTGTACAGTACTCCAAGTGAGGTCTCACCAGTGTTCTGTACAATGGCATGAGCACTTCCCTCTTTCTACTGCTAATACCTCTCCCTATACAACCAAGCATTCTGCTAGCATTTCCTGCTGCTCTATTACATTGTCTGCCTACCTTTAAGTCATCAGAAATAATCACCCCTAAATCCCTTTCCTCAGATGTTGAGGTTAGGACTCTATCAAATATTCTGTACTCTGCCCTTGGGTTTTTACGTCCAAGATGCATTATCTTGCACTTATCCACATTAAATGTCAGTTGCCACAACTCTGACCATTTTTCTAGTCTACCTAAATCATTTTCCATTTGGCTTATCCCTCCTGGAACATCAACCCTGTTACATATCTTAGTATCATCCGCAAAAAGACACACCTTACCATCAAGACCTTCTGCAATATCACTAATAAAAATATTAAAGAGAATGGGTCCAAGTACAGATCCCTGAGGTACCCCACTGGTGACAAGCCCAAGCTTCGAATATACTCCATTGACTACAACCCTCTGTTGCCTGTCACTCAGCCACTGCCTTACCCATTCAACAATATTGGAATCCAAACTCAAAGATTGTAGTTTGTTGATAAGCCTTCTATGTGCAACAGTGTCAAAAGCCTTACTGAAATCGAGGTAAGCAATGTCTACTGCACCACCCTGATCTATAATTTTATTTACCCAATCAAAAAAATCAATAAGATTAGTTTGGCATGATCTCCCTGAAGTAAACCCATGTTGTCTCTGATCTTGAAATCCATGTGTTTTTAGATGTTCAACAATCCTATCCTTTAACATGGTTTCCATCACTTTCCCCACTACTGAAGTTAGGCTTACTGGCCTATAGTTGCCCGACTCCTCCCTATTACCTTTCTTGTGAATGGGCACAACATTCGCTAACTTCCAATCTTCTGGGACTACTCCTGTTATCAATGATTGGTTAAATAAATCTGTTAATGGTTTTGCTAGTACACCACTAAGCTCTTTTAATAGCTTTGGGTGTATTCCATCAGGTCCCATTGACTTATTTGTCTTTACTTTTGACAGTTGAAATAGAACCTCTTCCTCTGTAAACTCACGTGTAATAAATGACTCATTTATCCTTTTTCTTAACTGAGGTCCCTTTCCTTCATTTTCATCTGTAAATACCGAACAAAAATATTCATTGAGGCAGTCAGCTAGACCTTTATCCTCATCTACATACCTTCCTTCTTTTGTTTTTAATCTAACTAATCCTTGTTTTAGCCGTGTCAATTCTCTTAAATTCACAGTTTTGTGACTAACCATATAAAATTTAATATTAAAACTGTTCACTAAGCAAATTATTTTGGACTCCATCCCCCCATTATTTCTGTAATGCAACAAGGGATTGAAAAACATAAATAGATAACATTATAGTTGATATGTGTGTTTGCAAAATATTATTGTCTTTTCAATAGCAATCTTATGAACAATATGACTACAGTATTTAGCAATCCATAGTGTAAAGCTGATCAGACAATATTTCAAAACCAAAAGTTTATGTTGACTCACAGTTTAGAAAATTCATATTCTGTTTGTATATCAAGGGTTGTTCATCCTTGCTGGATGAAAATGTTTTACGTCCTTGGCAGGTCCTTGGCAGGTCCTTGGCAGGTATATGGGGAGTGTTCAAACTCTTGAAAAGCCGGGCTGCACGCTCGGGACCCTTCAGTCCCTTCAGTGGCCCTGTGCAGGTAAGGGAAAGAAAAGCAGATTAGCACTTTGGAGACATTACACCCGGATGGTCTAAATGAGGATTATGACCTCAAACACTTTTTGTAAACTGATCCCGGGACGTGTAGACATTTATTTAGGTAGTACCTTTCTCTGTCTCTTTAGACTAATGTTTATATCTATAATCTTATGTCTGGTCTGAGATGCTGCCATAAATTGAGAAATTACATATACCTATCCATGCACCTTATACATATATATAATACTCTATATAGCAATATTTTATGTTGCTGAATTCTGATTATTGTGTGTTAACAGTAGCTTTCTGCTTTGCTAATTTAAATGATCTGCATTCAACTTAGACCATTATCACACATATGTACCATATAGGTTATTCATGTTGAATGAATATTAGTAAATTATATGCCGTGAATGTAACCTTCCTTATTTTAACTAAAATGAGATAATAACATTACAAAATACAGTACACAAAGTCACGAGACTAAGTGGTTTGTTATAGTATTTCTTATAGCTGTAACATACTGTTGATGTAGTATCTAATTACTAGAAATAATTTAGCAATTTTTTGATTAAAATACTTTGGAGAGAATGAAATGTTTCACAACCCTTGATATACAAACAGAATATGAATTTTCTAAACTGTGAGTCAACATAAACTTTTGGTTTTGAAATATTGTCTGATCAGCTTTACACTATGGATTGCTAAATACTGTAGTCATATTGTTCATAAGATTGCTATTGAAAAGACAATAATATTTTGCAAACACACATATCAACTATAATGTTATCTATTTATGTTTTTCAATCCCTTTTTGCATTACAGAAATAATGGGGGGATGGAGTCCAAAATAATTTGCTTAGTGAACAGTTTTAATATTAAATTTTATATGGTTAGTCACAAAACTGTGAATTTAAGAGAATTGACACGGCTATTGGTTCCATCTTGGTTCTTTTGGTTTAAAGAAGCCTGGTCAATTTCTAGTTGGTGAATAGTCCACACACAGTGCGTGAGAGAGAAAAATGCTGAAAACATCTGATGACCAGCATATATGAGAAACCTGTTCCTTGGTCTGATATGCTTATGCCAGTGGTGGCTGGGGGACATTAAGGATGGTCATGCTTTAGATTATACTCTCAGAATGTGACACTACCCTCTGACTTGTTGGGCTTTGCCCATTTAACTGCATTTGCTCAATCCCTATCCGAATGACAAGTCTTGTCCTCTTTTTAAGAGCATAAACCTTCCAAGACAAGAAAGTATGCAGGCTTATCTTTTAGGGTGTCCAAGATCAGAAGGCCCAATGTAAAGCCAATGGGTGACATTAGAAAACAAGTTAAAGCAAACTAAGCATTTTCGGGAGTTGCCTATACACAGAGAAAGGGGCATTTTGAAAGGATAAAAAATACCACAGGAAATGGCAGGACTAATCATTAGTCCTTACAACAGCTTTAACCCCTTAAGGACACATGACGTGTGTGACACGTCATGATTCCCTTTTATTCCAGAAGTTTGGTCCTTAAGGGGTTAAAGGGACACTATAGTCACCTGAACAACTTTAGCTTAATGAAGCAGTTTTGGTGTATAGAACATGCCCCTGCAGCCTCACCGCTCAATCCTCTGCCATTTAGGAGTTAAATCCCTTTGTTTATGAACCCTAGTCACACCTCCCTGCATGTGACTTGCACAGCCTTACATAAACACTTCTTGTAAAGAGAGCCCTATTTAGGCTTTCTTTATTGCAAGTTCTGTTTAATTAAGATTATCTTATCCCCTGCTATGTTAATAGCTTGCTAGACCCTGCAAGAGCCCCTGTATGTGATTAAAGTTCAATTTAGAGATTGAGATACAATTCTTTAAGGTAAATTACATCTGTTTGAAAGTGAAACCAGTTGTTTTTTTCATGCAGGCTCTGTCAAGGTGTGGCTAGGGCTGTATAAACAGAAACAAAGTGATTTAACTCCTAAATGACAGTGAATTGAACAGTGAAATTGCAGGGGAATGATCTATACACTAAAACTGCTTTATTTAGCTAAAGTAATTTAGGTGACTATAGTGTTCCTTTAATTTTAAAAACTAGGGAGGTTGCCTATCCTGGAAATTAGAAAGCCCCACTTCACTATAACAAAAATTCTCAATCTTTCTCATTCAGAGTTTGTAAAAAATATAGCATACCAATATTAAACAAAAAACAACAACATGATGCAGCTGAAATAAACAGGGAGCCCTGAATGAAATGTCATGTTTTGTGCCTCGTGGTGCTTTATTGGGGATGTTTAAACCACCTGCCACTATGACCCAGCCCTCCACTGACATATTATAAACCTACAAGTCCAATTTGTGCTTATAATGTTTTGCGGATTTAGACCTATGTCTAAATATAGTCCTATTTCTAAATATGGATGTGTACTCTCTAATATACTTTATTGTGAGCAAGTAAACATCCTCTTACAGATGCTGTATAAATGTAATTCAAATCTATAAAATGTTATCAATTGCTGATATAGTAATAAATATTAAAGAAAAAAAGACAGCTAGCTACAAACAAATTAAATATAACTTTAATTTAACTTACAGCTAATTAATAAAAAGGTTTATTTGAAAAGACAGATGGCAATAAACACCAGTAAGGTAAAGAGTCTTGTTTGCATAGTGCAAATTAGATTTGACAAATCAATGTAATGGCTCAATTAAACTTCTCATTTTTGACAAGTTAGAGAAAATGAAGAATATCTATATGCTTAAATCTAACCAAAGCTGACTGTGTGATTCCTGATTTAATAAACAATGTTATATTTGGTATATTTATTTTGCTGTCCTAGTATCATTACACTGAAGGTCCTGGTACAAATAAAACAATTAATTAATTTTGACACCATGTAGTAGTTGATTATGATAGGGGTAAAAATCCCAAGCATCGTGTAACTTTTATAATGAATAATCTGTTTGCTGTATGAGTGCTGAGAGAGCAAGAATGGGAGGTACCAGGAGGAGTTATAGAAAATCTGGCTAATTAGGTTTTATCTGTATTGGGAAGTAGGCTTCAAGTCTTAATCAATCAATAAAATCAACAAAGTAAAATCTTGCTTCTGTCTCTAATCTATAGCCACAGTCAGTGGCATATAAAGGGAAACTGTCTGTTCCAGGTGACAGGCAGCCAGGGGGGTGCAAGGTGCACCCACCTTCCACCAGAGGAAACACCTGTCTACCGGCACACTTACTTGCTCTGTATTGTTGCTGGAGCTGGGGTATGACCTCATGCCAACGCCAGCAACAATACAGAGCTGGAATGTCTGTGCACAGCGACTTATCCATGCAGCACCCCACTGGACCTTAGGGATGAGGTTCCCTCTAGCCACTCCAGGCGCCCAGGCCTAGCCTGTCGAAAGATAAATACCTCACTGTATGTAAGCTCAAATTTAAATCTGGGCTATATGCTGGAGGTCATCAAACTCATTTACATCCATACATTGGCACAATAACCTCTGCAGGCTTCTGTACCAGTTTCCCAATGGTCATTGTAATCGGGCAGCAAAAAAGCTTTTTGTAAAGAGACAGCTTCAAGGGCAGCTTGGATTACTTGTAGTTTCTCATTGTTGGTTTTATAAAATTAAGGATAGTTTGCAATATTTCATTATCATATTGTGGCCCAGGAAAGTAATAATATAGAATACGCGGGGCGGGGCCTGACAGCCAAGATGTCCGGACGTGTCCTCTGAGGGCTCCTGCACCAGAGAGCATACAAATACCTAATCTGTCTGATTTCATGAAGCCCACAACAAAAGGTACCCAGATATCGAACCGGGTCCCCACGCGGAGCAGAATGGTACCACTCCGGTGCCAAACCGCCACGGGAAAGCCCGAACCGGCCACGCGGCCTAATCCTGAGCGGGGCCTAGAGCATGGAGGAGGCGGCCGATCCCCCGACTCGAAGCCCGTTCACAAGCGTGAGAAGAGCAAAGCCCTGCTACCCCCCCCCCTTCGGACCGGCGGGGGTTATCCCGGTCCACTATGGGGATGACAACCCCTGTAAAACGACGAAACCAAGCGACAAACAAACGGGACCCACGAGGCCCAAACAAAATGGCGGCGACAAAGCAGCATGGGACGAAGCGCCCACTACACAAGCCCCCCGGGAATATAGCAGAGTTCTGCGGCAGACTCCTTGATCACCTCTGCACAAAGCTCCACACCCAGGGGCAGGCATTCAGGCGGGCGAGGAGAGAAGCAGCGGCTTGGATCCGCCCGGCGACCAGGCTAAATATGAACTGGAACCCTCCTCGGGCCTCCAGAGGGGATCCCAGCGGGCAACGCCGACACTTCATGAGGCGGAAATCGCCATCAAGCCCCTTAGACACAGACACTCGCTCCCGCGCACGCCAGGGAGAGAACCGTGAACAGAACCAGCCTGACGGCCTCCTGGTGGCACCGAAACTTCTGGGCCAGCTGCAGACTTCCCCACGTAAATGGACACGCACCGTCTGCAACGAGGTACAACACCACCGGACAAGTGCAGCAAGCGTCCGCACATCACGGACCCGCACACACACTACGGGCAAGGGAGCCCATCAAGCAGACCGACACCGGGCGCAGAACAGCCAGAGGAAGAACGGAGACACCACACTGAGACACCTCACAGACTATCTCCTGAAGCACATTCATGGCGTCGGATGAAAATACCGCGGATCTGGGTATGGCTGGAGTGCACCCCTGGTAAACCACGGTACAGCACACCACTGGACTCTGACAGCTACAGGCTACTGAAACTTATAACTGTGCAACGTATGCCTTACTTTACTTGATGTTTTTCGCTGCTTAGACCGTATTTAATTAATTTTACCTTTATGTTTGCTTAACTATTGCATACGGTAGCCCGCTGTGTAATAGGGCCTAGACAGTCTTGATGTACAGGCATCCCACTCTTTTTAAATTCCGCAATGTATAGCCCGTATTTAGTGTAAAGCTACCAGTATATTATGTCACTTCTTGAATTTCTCGGACCACAACCTAGCCCACAATTTTCTGGCTGACAAGCACTCTCATGGAACCTCGTGGTCGCTGTTTAAGTTGTTTTCACAGTTGATCTAAATCTAGCATGTCACACTACTAAGCACCTTCATCAAGCAAGTCACTGTATGCCTGTTTCATAGGGATCAGTTCAATAGCACACCTAGAACATACCTAATACAACTAAAGCTAGCTAACGACAGTACATATTTTTCTTTGGTGTCTCCGGCCTCATGGCATTGTTTGGCCCAGTATGTTGGTAGACGATGGTTTATGCTTCACACAACCCTGCTTACAAACCATGCCATAATATACGGCAACACAAACCGCATTACAAACCTAACTTGTAAACATATAGCAGCTCTATTAGAAACTACTGAAATGTTAACCTTACATACAGTGCTAGCTGTATTACGACGACCAATTTAGCATTGTTAAGCTCCAGAACCCGATTGTTTAAAAATCTGCCAAGCTTAGCGTGTTTAAACCAATCTATTACTGTTATAAAGCCTGATATCTCTATGTTTTTACACAAAATGTATATTGATGCATCAACGTTACATTAATTAAGATAACCGAGACATACATTATAACCCACCTGTTTGAATAACTCAATGTTTTAAGCTTGTTTAAAAAATATAAAATGAGGCTGATAATTCTAGGAGATTTTGTAACTTGTTATGATGATATTAGCCTGTATAACGCCTGCAAGTCTCCCTCTCTTTATTCTGTACCACCATAACCCTATGCCTCAATAAAAGAAAGATTGACAAAAAAAAAAAAAAAAAGAATACGCTTATATACCTATTTAAAATACTTATTTGAGATATTTTACCAATTATACCAAAGGAAAGGTAGAACTTTCTAAACAAAATGATAAGATGGATGTGGGGGAGAAACAATGTTACGTAAAATAAAGGGGTGAATTTACCGTACCTGTAATCCAGCACAGAGACAAACTCTTGTCTAAAGATGCAAAGAGGAAGTTGTTCAAATTGCTGTCTGGTTATCAGTCAATAGTGGCATGTTTTTGGCAAAATGTTTCTCAGGAACACCAATGTTTTATAATTCCAAATAAAAGGGATCTCTGAACTCTGATCTTTTTTTACATCACTGTGTGCCCCATATTTTACAGATTGCAGTATGGTAAGCAAGCAGGACAGACCTGTAGGATATTCTGCACCGAGGAAGCTGAAGGAAATCTTAAGGCAAGGTCAACGAGCTGCATTTTGAAAAAATATGTACATTAGAGCAAATATATGACAGACCATTTTTTTTATTGTTCCTGGGTTATTAAGTAAAATCCTTATTTAGTTTCCTAATATATTCAAGTGATGTCACTGTCATTTTCAGAGTATTTTGCTCTGGTTTGTGTGCTAGTTCCAGGACAGTAGCTTAAGCATGTCTGTCGGTGGTTAAGCATGTAAACCACTGTGATGCAATTCTTGTACAAAGTTTTGGTGATCTTCAATGCAAGACTGAGCAGACTGTCAGTGTTTCATAAAATGGGTTACAAGTTTAACAATGATTCTACTATTAATAAACTAAAACAGGGAGCAAGAAAATACTGAGAACAGCCAACAGCTGTTTGGTGGGTCCCTGCTCAGTTCTCAGGCTGGTTTTAGCTCATCTTGTGCCATTACAGAGATAACCTAAAACATTTGCTTATCACTCTGATCCCACCCAAAGTGTCGTCCAGATTCTAAAACATGTATCTATCTATATATACACTGATCAGCAGCAGCATTAAAACCCCCTGCCTAATTTCGTGTAAGTCTCCCTCATGCTGCCAAAATAGCTTTGATATGTTGAGGCATGAACACCACAAGACCTCTGAATGCGTCCTGCGGTATCTGGCACCAAGACATTAGCAGCAGATCTAATAAGTCCTGTGAGGTAGGACCTGCATGGATCAGATTTGTTGTTTGAGCACATCCCACAGATGTTCACTCAGAATGTGATATGTGGAATTTGAACATGGTTCATCACACCAGGCAACCTTCTTCCATTGCTCCATGGTCCAGTTCTGATGGTCACATCACCATTAACAGTGGACAAGAGTCATTATTGGCACTCTGACCAGTCTGCAGCTATGCTGCCCTATTCACAGCAAACTGTCGGTTCTGATACCTTTCTATCATGGCCATCTCTATGGGATCTGACCAGACCGACTAGCCTTCTATCCCCATGTGCATCAATGAACCTTGGGCGCTTATTACCCTCAAGCCCTTCCTTGCACTACTGTTGATAGCTACTAACAACTGAATACTGGGTACATAACACAAGACTTGACATTTTAAAGATGCTCTGACCAATCGCCTAGCCATCACAATCTTGTCAACATCACTCAGATCTTTTCACTTGCCAGTTTTTCCTGCTTCCATTACATGAAATTCAAGGACTGACTTTTCACTTGCTGCCTAATATATGCCACACATTGACAGGTGCCATTGTTATGATGTAATCAATCATCAATCAAGTATTCAAACGGCCAGTGCTTTTAATGTTGTGGTTGATCAGCGTATGTTAATGTTAATGTGTAGTCAAGAGTATAAAACCTCTCCTAAAATAGCTTGTGTAAACAATGCAGTCTGTAAGCTCAACTTTCATCTGACAATAGTTGTAAAATCTTGTAGCTTTAAATGTTAAATACCTGTTATGTAGACAATGTCTCCAAACGTGCAGACAAGGTAGCTTTCCTTAAATATTGTGAGGGGGAACTGTGACATCCTACATACAAATAAACAGACAGGCATGCACAGACAGCCACACACAGACACAGCCAAATACAAATAAGCACAAACAGACATCCTCAACCCTATGTCACAGGCAGTCGCAGCAAGTAGAACACAAGGGGCAGTTATATGATGTGCATCCTTGCCCCCTCAAACAGCTTCTCTAGCATTCTACATTCGGAAATGGACATGGCCACGCTACATAGCAAAGTAGGGAGAGGATATGACAATAAAGTCATGCTGATTGAAGTGGCCCTTGAACTCCTCAACCGGACTACCAATGCCACAGAAAAGGGGTACAAATCTCAGATCCTCTGTCCAACGAGATTGCAGAGCTCAGCAAACAAAAATATTTGGGGCTATAGGGTCCCACATTCAGGGATGAAGGCCCCACAGGCCACCACAGCAACCACCCTCTAGAAGAAGTTCACCGTTTTATGCGTGTGTGTGTATATTAATGGAAATCTAGTGGTCCTTACCGGGGAGTATATAAAACTGTGACAGACTGAAACAAAACAAGTGGAAGATCATATTGTCTACTGTTGCTCTGGTGCCATCTGTTTAAGGGCAGTGTATATTCAAAAATAAGTCTTGTAAATGCTAAGGAAGTTTCTTTATATGCCTGTTTGGGTTTTCAGTTAACATTGGAAACATCGAAAAAGGTAAGAAATTTGGAATGATTCATGATGTTCCGTTATATTCCTAAAGTTTATAGAAGTTAGTTTGAGTCATGCTCCCTGGGAGACTGTCTTAAGGCCACAGATTAGATTTTTTTTTACTATATATAACTCACATAAAAATTGAAGACATTTTAATGTATTGAAGTATGCAAGGAAGAAACAAACAATAACAATCAAGTTAATTCTTGCCCACAAAGCTTTTACGTGTTCCCTGTAATCACAAGTGAGTGTCATTATGGACATACCTAAAATGAAATGAGTCCACTCTGGAACAACAGAAGAACTAACAGGAAATAGATTACAATTGGATGTCTAGTTGACAGTCTCTACTGTGAGCTTAGACATTAAAACAACATGTAAAATTGGCCAATGTGTCCTGCATACCACCTAATGTTAACAAGTGCCTTTAAATAGATATGATTTGTTGAAATTGTAGGTCCAAAAATACAAATTGTTCCCTGTTTAATGTGACAAAATGTGCTTTTGTAGAGCAGCTATGCCATTCTTTTAGACAATTTAAACCATACACCTTCATATTGAATGCTCCCAGCGTGACAGCAAATCTTAACCTTCTGGCTAATAACATAGTAATCTTCCAAACACAATGCAGACAGAGTGAGTGAATTCAAGCAACACATAGACTTTTGAAATATTACCAATACTTGTTGAATGTCGTTTTTATTTTCACAAAACTGAAATTTACAGATGTAATGAAAGCTAATGCACTACATATACTAATAGGGGTACATGTATTTTTATTTGTATTCTTGGTGAGGATGAGTATGTTTGTGCATTACCAATACAATATTGGGTCCCTATCCAACTTGTCTCCTGTCAACATTATACTGATAAGCAAGACATGTGACATCTAAGATATAGGACCAGGATGTTGGGGACTGTTACAAATCGCTATTTGTAACTGGCCCTTTAAATGGAAAATTGCCCTGCTTCCCTGGATTGTGGAGAAGCCTATTTGCCAGCCTCCTTCCTCATGACTATGGCCCCTGGAAGATTGTGCCCCTGAAAACTTATTAACTTTTATTGGGTGTTTATGGCCCTTTAAGAACCGTCTGGGGACATATTGTGACTTTGCTGAACAATACCCCTTTAAGACTATGTCCCCAGATCTGTAAAATAACTTGCCCCTGGCTCTCTCCCACTTGGTTCAGTAAATAGGGCTTACTGAACCAAGTATTACACAGGCGGACCACCCAGAAGTTAAAGTGTGCAGGCAATTTACCTCCCAGGCTGTGAGGTTACTGCAGATTAATTGCACGTGGCGGCGGCCATCTTTGTTCAGTCGAACGCGGTCAGCGGTGTACGCTAAAGATTATGTGGAACTGAAATCGGCTACACATTTTACCGAACACCGCTGACCCTTACCTTCTCCTACACTTCGGTTTTCAGCTCCAGAGACTAAGTCCCGTTCGAAATGGGACTTTGTCGTTTTTTCGCATGAAATTGACCGACCGCACAGCCCAAATCTATGGAACTGTTTTGGGCAGGAAATTGTGCTTGCGGTCGGTCATAAAGGGACCTCCAGCTAACTTTTGATCCACTGGGGGGATTTGGCTGATTTTTGGAAGTGTTTATGTTTGAAGTGTGCTGAGTTCAAATATGTAATTTTTATTGAATGTATAGTTTTAAAGTTACAGTGTATGTGTGAAAACTGTATTTTTACCATATGCTATAATTATGTTATATGTTTATCTGAGGGGAGGAGACGTGGGGGTGGTACCATGTAGGTGATTGGTTAATTTCAACCTCCCCCTGTGAGTGTCCTGTGTGTACCTTTTTGTAATAAAAAGCAGGCTGGGTGTTCCAGTCCTCAGTTCTTCTTGACCCTTCAAAACGTAGCCTCGTCTCGTTATTGGAGGGAATTGCTGTATTACACTGGGGATTGCTATGCTCTGCATATTCCCCTGAGTTTAATCACTTAGCTCTTTTAAGAGCTTGTTCCGGATACGCTCTCCTGGAGGAGAGGTCTTCCCCACATGGTCCTGGAGGACAGAAACCGATCCAGGGTGGAAGGAAGACGGCGCGGCTCCAGTTAAGCTACGGCGGTTGTGGAGTCTGCGGTGGTTGTGGTGTCGTCTGCAGTGCTTGGAGTCCTCTGAGAGCGCTAGGAGAATCCATCAACGGAGGGTACTCGGTCGGAGTACACGGAGCTCCGTTACAGGGACATATATCCAGGTCAAAATAAAAAAAAAATAAGTGGAGCGCAAAAATATATCCAGGTCAGCATCCTCGTTTAGTATCAGCTCACAATGGCTTTTTCTAATTCATAAGTTTTGTCCCTTTGTGAATATAATGACATTGATTATATGTTTTAATGTAACACATTTTAATATGTTGTCATGTAGTTGATTTTGTCACTTTAACATAATATACCCATGGTTAGGTGATAGTGTGATCTTATGATTGTACAATTAAAGTGTACAATATTATGAAAAGACGGGGTCATAGAGTATTAATAGCAGTACTCTACATAGCCAGGGATTGGGCACTATCTTGTTGCGACCTGCAGAAAACAGTGAATGCTCTGTAAGCCTGTATTTTTCATTTTTCTGGTATTCCTTCAGTCAGCGTTCAGAATTCTAACATCCCTATCCAGTGGTGTATCTTGGTTTTGTGCTGCCCTAGGCAGGACAAAACTCAGACACCCCCCCGCGCGCGCCACCCCCACCCAACCCTTCCCCCCTGCCCCGCCTTCTAAATACACACATTCACTGACAGATACGCATACACTAGCTAACAGACACACACAGTCAGACACACACAGTCGGACACACACACACACTAACAAACACACACAGTTGGACACACACTAACAAACACACACAGTTGGACACACACACTAACAGACACACACAGTGAGACACACACTAACAAACACACACACTAACAAAGACACACAGTCGGACACACACACACTAACAAACACACACAGTCAGACACACACACTAACAAACACACACAGTCGGACACACACACACTAACAGACACACACAGTGAGACACACACACTAACAAACACACACAGTCTGACACACACACTAACAAACACACACAGTCGGACACACACACACACTAACAGACACACACAGTGAGACACACACACTAACAAACACACACAGTCGGACACACACTAACAGCCACACACACTAACAGACACACACACTAACAGACACACACAGTCAGACACACACAGTCAGACACACACACACACTAACACACACAGTCACAGACACACACACTAACAGACACACACACACTAACAGACACACACACACTAACAGACACACACATATACACTAACACACACACACACTAACAGACACACACACACACACACTATCAGACACACACAGTCAGAGAGACACACACACACACACACACTCACATTAACACATTTTTTTTTATTTACTCCCCCCCCCCTACCTTTGGGAATGCTGGGGGTGGGGGGGTTCTCCCATTCCCTGGTGGTCCAGTAGCTGCAGGACGGCACTGGCGGGCAGGCTGGGCGGCCAGCGAGGGAGCTCTTCCCCTGAGCTCTCTGCTCAGCTCCCTCGCGCGCCACCCGCAGAGTGAGGCTGGGAGGCGGAGCCGGAATATGACGTCATATTCCGGCTCCCAGTTTCACTCTGCGGGCGGCGCGCGAGGGAGCTGAGCAGAGAGCTCAGGGGAAGAGCTCCCTTGCTGGCCGCCCAGCAACCAGCCCAGCATGTCTGTTAGCCGCAAGGCTAACAAGACATTTGCCTTGGGCATTTGGGGGCGGCGTTTTTTGCCGCCCCCTGGAAAATGCCGCCCAAGGCAAATGCCTTGTTTGCCTCGCGGCTAATACGCCCCTGTCCCTATCAACAGCTCTATCAGCCCAATGCATCCATGTTCCTTTATATTGATGTCTTTCTTTTGTGTTATGAGAAGTAACCTTAGCTCTCATTAGAATGTAAATAACCAAACATTCTACTTCTCTAGTCTGTGAGTAGGGGTTCAGTATCTAATTTCTCAAACATGCTTTTCACATTACTGATCACAGTACTGTAATTTGTAATCCTAGTATGACCATCACCCAGCTCTCTACTCCTAACACAATCTTTCTTGAGCAGTGACAATTCTCCATTTATCTCCAACTAGTGATGTACCGAACTGTCCGCCGGCGAACAGTTCCCGGCGAAATTAGTGTGTTCGCGTTCGCCGCGGCGGGCGGACACATGCGCAGTTCGATCCGCCCCCTATTCGTCATCATTGGGCAAACTTTGACCCTGTGCCTCTCGGTCAGCAGACACATTACAGCCAATCAGCAGCACTCCCTCCCTTCCACACCTTCCAACCTCCCTCCCAGCATCCATTTTCGATTCATTCGGAAGATGCATGCTTAGTGAGATTAGATAGGGAAATTGATAGCTAGGCTAGGGTATTCAGTGTCCACTACAATCCTGAAGGACTCATCTGATCTCTGCTGTAAGGACAGCACCCCAAAAAGCCCTTTTTAGGGCTAGAACATCAGGCTGCTTTTTTTTTTTTTCCTGTGTAATGTAATTGCAGGTGCCTGCCTGCCAGCTTCTGTGTGAGGTTCACATTGGATACTGTGCCTACTTGCCCAGTGCCACCACTCATATCTGTTTTAACAATAGGTTAAGCTTTACATTTAAAATAAATATTTTTTTTTCACTGTAATAGAAGAGCAGTTGCCTGCCTGCCAGCTTCTGTGTGAGGTTCACATTGGATACTGTGCCCACTTGCCCAGTGCCACCACTCATATCCGTTTTAACAATTGGTTAAGCTTTAGATTTTAAAGAAATCATTTTTTTTCACTGTAATAGAAGATCAGTTAGTTGTCTGCAAGCATCTGGGTGTCAGGCCTACTTCAGCGTGTGCTCTGCAGACCTGTGCCAGCGTGCTTTGACAGTTGCCAATCATATCTTGTGTCTCTATAGCGTGCTTTTACAACCAAAATTTTGTTTCCACTGTAATAGAAGAGCAGTTGCCTGCCTGCCAGCTTCTGTGTGAGGTTCACATTGGATACTGTGCCTATTTGCCCAGTGCCACCACTCATATCTGTTTTAACAATAGGTTAAGCTTTACATTTAAAATAAATATTTTTTTTTCACTGTAATAGAAGAGCAGTTGCCTGCCTGCCAGCTTCTGTGTGAGGTTCACATTGGATACTGTGCCTATTTGCCCAGTGCCACCACTCATATCTGTTTTAACAATAGGTTAAGCTTTACATTTAAAATAAATATTTTTTTTCACTGTAATAGAAGAGCAGTTGCCTGCCTGCCAGCTTCTGTGTGAGGTTCACATTGGATACTGTGCCTATTTGCCCAGTGCCACCACTCATATCTGTTTTAACAATAGGTTAAGCTTTACATTTAAAATAAATATTTTTTTTTTCACTGTAATAGAAGAGCAGTTAGTTGTCTGCAAGCGTCTGTGTTTCAGGCCTACTTCAGCGTGTGCTCTGCAGACCTGTGCCAGCGTGCTTTGACAGTTGCCAATCATATCTGGTGTCTCTATAGCGTGCTTTTACAACCAAAATTTTGTTTCCACTGTAATAGAAGAGCAGTTGCCTGCCTGCCAGCTTCTGTGTGAGGTTCACATTGGATACTGTGCCTATTTGCCCAGTGCCACCACTCATATCTGTTTTAACAATAGGTTAAGCTTTACATTTAAAATAAATATTTTTTTTCACTGTAATAGAAGAGCAGTTGCCTGCCTGCCAGCTTCTGTGTGAGGTTCACATTGGATACTGTGCCTATTTGCCCAGTGCCACCACTCATATCTGTTTTAACAATAGGTTAAGCTTTACATTTAAAATAAATATTTTTTTTTTCACTGTAATAGAAGAGCAGTTAGTTGTCTGCAAGCGTCTGTGTTTCAGGCCTACTTCAGCGTGTGCTCTGCAGACCTGTGCCAGCGTGCTTTGACAGTTGCCAATCATATCTGGTGTCTCTATAGCGTGCTTTTACAACCAAAATTTTGTTTCCACTGTAATAGAAGAGCAGTTGCCTGCCTGCCAGCTTCTGTGTGAGGTTCACATTGGATACTGTGCCTATTTGCCCAGTGCCACCACTCATATCTGTTTTAACAATAGGTTAAGCTTTACATTTAAAATAAATATTTTTTTTCACTGTAATAGAAGAGCAGTTGCCTGCCTGCCTGCCAGCTTCTGTGTGAGGTTCACATTGGATACTGTGCCTATTTGCCCAGTGCCACCACTCATATCTGTTTTAACAATAGGTTAAGCTTCACATTTAAAACAAATATTTTTTTTTCACGGTAATAGAAGAGCAGTTAGTTGTCTGCAAGCGTCTGTGTTTCAGGCCTACTTCAGCGTGTGCTCTGCAGACCTGTGCCAGCGTGCTTTGACAGTTGCCAATCATATCTGGTGTCTCTATAGCGTGCTTTTAAAACCAAAATTTTGTTTCCACTGTAATAGAAGAGCAGTTGCCTGCCTGCCAGCTTCTGTGTGAGGTTCACATTGGATACTGTGCCTATTTGCCCAGTGCCACCACTCATATCTGTTTTAACAATAGGTTAAGCTTTACATTTAAAATAAATATTTTTTTTCACTGTAATAGAAGAGCAGTTAGTTGTCTGCAAGCGTCTGTGTTTCAGGCCTACTTCAGCGTGTGCTCTGCAGACCTGTGCCAGCGTGCTTTGACAGTTGCCAATCATATCTGGTGTCTCTATAGCGTGCTTTTACAACCAAAATTTTGTTTCCACTGTAATAGAAGAGCAGTGTCACGTTTAAACATTTGTTATGAAGGAACACAACTGCAGATTTCGTATAGTTGAATTTTTATTAACGAAAGTAAAAGGTAAAGACTTTAATTCCAATTTACAGGTAGCTTTAAGTAGTAAACGATAACTGAAGTCCACAATTACAGGCACTGTAGCTTTAAGTAGTAAATGATAACTGAAGTCCACAGTTACAGGCACTGTAGCTTTAAGGAGTAAATGATAACTGAAGTCCACAATTACAGGCACTGTAGCTTTAAGTAGTAAACGATAGTAAATTGCAGACACTGAATCAATAAGGAGTCTCTTAGTAGAGTTAACGGTTTAGGTGATAAGTAATTACAATAGCTGTTCCATACTTTAACTGAAGCAAGACAGATGCAGATAACTGATATGAAGTATGAGTTGAAGTTAGCTGTAACGGGATTGTTTTTACCGAAGGACTTTTGGAGACAGGTAATAACAGCTTTTAGATGCAACTCTTATCACATTGGTTTTACTTAGCTTCCGGCATATAGAACACTGGTTCCCGAGATCTCCTCAGAGGCGTATGAAGAGTGTTTAATCTTTAGTCGTGGATGAGGAGAGGTGAAGGGAACTTTGCAGAGTCTTTCAGTCCGGTCTGGTAGCAGAGGCTTCCACCATGAAGTTGTAGCTGGGTTGTGAGTAAGGAACGTAGTTCAATAATCCAGCCTTGATCAGCTGGTGCAGTCAGATTAAATAGGCAGACCGTGTCATACAGGGGTGTGGCTAGGCTCCGTGGAACCAGGAAGTAAGAGGATACCATAGTTAAGGCATTACAAGCAGTTGCCTGCCTGCCAGCTTCTGTGTGAGGTTCACATTGGATACTGTGCCTATTTGCCCAGTGCCACCACTCATATCTGTTTTAACAATAGGTTAAGCTTTACATTTAAAATAAATATTTTTTTTCACTGTAATAGAAGAGCAGTTGCCTGCCTGCCAGCTTCTGTGTGAGGTTCAAATTGGATACTGTGCCTATTTGCCCAGTGCCACCACTCATATCTGTTTTAACAATAGGTTAAGCTTTACATTTAAAATAAATTTTTTTTTTCACTGTAATAGAAGAGCAGTTAGTTGTCTGCAAGCGTCTGTGTTTCAGGCCTACTTCAGCGTGTGCTCTGCCGACCTGTGCCAGCGTGCTTTGACAGTTGCCAATCATATCTGGTGTCTCTTTAGCGTGCTTTTCCAACCAAAATTTTGTTTCCACTGTAATAGAAGAGCAGTTGCCTGCCTGCCAGCTTCTGTGTGAGGTTCACATTGGATACTGTGCCTATTTGCCCAGTGCCACCACTCATATCTGTTTTAACAATTGGTTAAGCTTTCGATTTAAAAGAAATAATTTTTTTTCACTGTAATAGAAGAGCAGTTAGTTGTCTGCAAGCGTCTGTGTTTCAGGCCTACTTCAGCGTGTGCTCTGCAGACCTGTGCCAGCGTGCTTTGACAGTTGCCAATCATATCTGGTGTCTCTTTAGCGTGCTTTTACAACCAAAATTTTGTTTCCACTGTAATAGAAGAGCAGTTGCCTGCCTGCCAGCTTCTGTGTGAGGTTCACATTGGATACTGTGCCCACTAGCCCAGTGCCACCACTCATATCTGTTTTAACAATAGGTTAAGCTTTACATTTAAAATAAATATTTTTTTTTCACTGTAATAGAAGAGCAGTTAGTTGTCTGCAAGCGTCTGTGTTTCAGGCCTACTTCAGCGTGTGCTCTGCAGACCTGTGCCAGCGTGCTTTGACAGTTGCCAATCATATCTGGTGTCTCTATAGCGTGCTTTTACAACCAAAATTTTGTTTCCACTGTAATAGAAGAGCAGTTGCCTGCCTGCCAGCTTCTGTGTGAGGTTCACATTGGATACTGTGCCTATTTGCCCAGTGCCACCACTCATATCTGTTTTAACAATAGGTTAAGCTTTACATTTAAAATAAATATTTTTTTTCACTGTAATAGAAGAGCAGTTGCCTGCCTGCCAGCTTCTGTGTGAGGTTCACATTGGATACTGTGCCTATTTGCCCAGTGCCACCACTCATATCTGTTTTAACAATAGGTTAAGCTTTACATTTAAAATAAATATTTTTTTTTCACTGTAATAGAAGAGCAGTTAGTTGTCTGCAAGCGTCTGTGTTTCAGGCCTACTTCAGCGTGTGCTCTGCAGACCTGTGCCAGCGTGCTTTGACAGTTGCCAATCATATCTGGTGTCTCTATAGCGTGCTTTTACAACCAAAATTTTTTTTTCACTGTAATAGAAGAGCAGTTGCCTGCCTGCCAGCTTCTGTGTGAGGTTCACATTGGATACTGTGCCTATTTGCCCAGTGCCACCACTCATAGCTGTTTTAACAATAGGTTAAGCTTTACATTTAAAATAAATATTTTTTTTCACTGTAATAGAAGAGCAGTTGCCTGCCTGCCAGCTTCTGTGTGAGGTTCACATTGGATACTGTGCCTATTTGCCCAGTGCCACCACTCATATCTGTTTTAACAATAGGTTAAGCTTTACATTTAAAATAAATATTTTTTTTTCACTGTAATAGAAGAGCAGTTGCCTGCCTGCCAGCTTCTGTGTGAGGTTCACATTGGATACTGTGCCTATTTGCCCAGTGCCACCACTCATATCTGTTTTAACAATAGGTTAAGCTTTACATTTAAAATAAATATTTTTTTTTCACTGTAATAGAAGAGCAGTTAGTTGTCTGCAAGCGTCTGTGTTTCAGGCCTACTTCAGCGTGTGCTCTGCAGACCTGTGCCAGCGTGCTTTGACAGTTGCCAATCATATCTGGTGTCTCTTTAGCGTGCTTTTACAACCAAAATTTTGTTTCCACTGTAATAGAAGAGCAGTTGCCTGCCTGCCAGCTTCTGTGTGAGGTTCACATTGGATACTGTGCCTATTTGCCCAGTGCCACCACTCATATCTGTTTTAACAATTGGTTAAGCTTTCGATTTAAAAGAAATAATTTTTTTTCACTGTAATAGAAGAGCAGTTAGTTGTCTGCAAGCGTCTGTGTTTCAGGCCTACTTCAGCGTGTGCTCTGCAGACCTGTGCCAGCGTGCTTTGACAGTTGCCAATCATATCTGGTGTCTCTTTAGCGTGCTTTTACAACCAAAATGTTGTTTCCACTGTAATAGAAGAGCAGTTGCCTGCCTGCCAGCTTCTGTGTGAGGTTCACATTGGATACTGTGCACACTAGCCCAGTGCCACCACTCATATCTGTTTTAACAATTGGTTAAGCTTTAGATTTAAAAGAAATAATTTTTTTTCACTGTAATAGAAGAGCAGTTAGTTGTCTGCAAGCGTCTGTGTTTCAGGCCTACTTCAGCGTGTGCTCTGCAGACCTGTGCCAGCGTGCTTTGACAGTTGTCACTCATATCTTGTGTCTCTATAGCGTGCTTTTACAACCAAAATTTTGTTTCCACTGTAATAGAAGAGCAGTTGCCTGCCTGCCTGCCTGCCAGCTTCTGTGTGAGGTTCACATTGGATACTGTGCCCACTAGCCCAGTGCCACCACTCATATCTGTTTTAACAATTGGTTAAGCTTTAGATTTAAAATAAATAATTTTTTTTCACTGTAATAGAAGAGCAGTTGCCTGCCTGCCAGCTTCTGTGTCAGGTTGGATGCCTTGCCCATTTGCACAGTCAGTGCCACCACTCATATCTGTTTTAACAATAGCTTAAGCTTTAGATTTTAAAGAAATAATTTTTTTTCACTGTAATAGAAGATCAGTTAGTTGTCTGCAAGCATCTGGGTGTCAGGCCTACTTCAGCGTGTGCTCTGCAGACCTGTGCTAGCGTGCTTTGACAGTTGCCAATCATATCTGGTGTCTCTTTAGCGTGCTTTTACAAAGAAAAAAGGTTTCCAGTGTAAGCTAATAGCAGACAGTCAGTGTCCTTCAAGCGGCTCTGTCAGGCCTTCCTTCAGCGTGTGCCCTGCACAACCCTGCCAGCGTACTTTGACAGTTGCCACTCATATCTGGTGTCTCTATAGCGTGCTTTTAAAACCAAAATTTGTTTTTCACTGTTATAGATTGAATAGCAGTTACTTGTCTTCAAGCGGCTCTGTCAGTCCTTCCTTCAGCGTGTGCTCTGCAGAACTGTTCCAGTGCACATTGCCAATTTACGTTGCACTCATTAGAACCAAACACTGTGGGGTGATTTCACCAAGGACCACACGACGGAACAGGATCTGATTTTTAGGGTCCTTCAAATTGAAAAGGAGGATCCGGTATTTATTCTTATATCTGCTGTCAGTACACAGGAAAAGTTTAAATATTTCTTGTTCTACGTTCTCTGCAACTCCACGCACCGACTCATCCAATACGTGAAGATCTGGGGTTTCTCTGACTCTCCTCAGTAGTGTATCAAACAGAGTGTGCACTGTGGTAACACGGACATCTTCAGGACATAACTCAACTATTTGCAGATAGGCAGTCTGCAGCTTCTCTTTTTCACCTGTTCTCTTCTTTCTCTTATGCATATTCTTGTCTATATGCAGGTGGTCTCTTGCCTTTCTTTTAACCAATTCGTTCCTTCCATATGGTTTCAAAAGATCTCTGGCATCATTACTTTCAACGCAAATAACGTCATCATAGTTAGTCTCCTCATTATTCACCGGGAAGAGAGTGTTTGCACTGACTACCCACAGCATGCTGTTGCCATTGCCTACTCCACCTTCAACGACAGGGTGCAAGTCCCAAGGAGAAGGATCATTCACTTTATTATCTGTCTTTATTTCACAAGTAGTGCCTGGAACATCCTCATGGGTCACAAGATGTAAATCTGGACTAATGTCAACCCCAGGGTCTGGAAAATCATCAATTTGAAATTTTTCGAATAATCCCAGTGGGCTGCCACATTCTTCCTCCTCTGATGGTATTAAAGTTTGCAGAGATTCACTATGGGGTGGTGTCAAGCATTTTGGAGAACAATTAAGCATCTCCATCCCAATACGTTTCAGATGTCCTATCAGCTCTTCCACCCTATGCGATACTATGGGCAGGCTACCCCTGACGTCATTACTCACGGCCCTATTTCACGCGGACACTCTGTGTCAGTGTGTATCATGGTCTCTGTGGACAGGGAACAAACAGTCTCTATTCTGCTCTGTGTCAGTGTGTATCAGGGGTTTTGAGGACAGGTGTCAATCCATATCTGCCAAGTGACCCTATGTAGGGGGAACAGTCCCTATTCTGCTCTGTGTCAGTGTGTATCAGGGGTTTTGAGGACAGGTGTCAATCCATATCTGCCAAGTGACCCTATGTAGGGGGAACAGTCCCTATTCTGCTCTGTGTCAGTGTGTATCAGGGGTTTTGAGGACAGGTGTCAATCCATATCTGCCAAGTGACCCTATGTAGGGGGAACAGTCTCTATTCTGCTCTGTGTCAGTGTGTATCAGGGCTGGGCTTTGAGGACAGGTGTCAATGTTAGGTGATTTCTGCCCTTTATGGATTAAAAGCAGACTCTGCATCAACTGTGCAATTTTCCATGGGAGTTTTGCCATGGATCCCCCTCTGGCATGCCACAGTCCAGGTGTTAGTCCCCTTGAAACAACTTTTCCATCACTATTGTGGCCAGAAAGAGTCCCTGTTGTTTTTAAAATTCGCCTGCCCATTGAAGTCAATGGCGGTTCGCCGGTTCGCGAACATTTGCGGAAGTTCGCGTTCGCCGTTTGCGAACCGAAAATTCCGGGTTCGCGACAACACTATCTCCAACCACTTGTTTCGCTCATAAGCTCCAATATTAGGTGACCCTATAGAACAGGGCTTTGCACTTGAGATGTTGTGGACTACATTTCCCCTGATGCTTTATCAGTAATATGGGAGAGGTAGTCCACAACATCAGGAGTGACAAAGATTGTCTACTCTTGCTGTAGAAGGTAGCACAAACCATAACCATCTCACAACCACAACCAGATCCCTCTAAATGTGTTACAAAAAAATAAGGTGTTACTGACATAAATATTAAAGTACCACATCTCCAGCTTTTCTCACAAACAAAAGCACCTCTTTAAGATATTCTATTCATTGTTTCTCCCGGTTAGAATTGTTTGCCCTAACCTAGCCTCTTTCCAACCTACATGAAATGGTTACATGGAAATTCTTAATACTTTTTACCAAGTTTTGTTTTCAAGTTACAGAAAATGACATTTCTTTGCTTCTTCTATCCCTTTGCTCCACCACTTGATACCTGTTGTTTTCCTTTATCCCTAACATATTGAATCTTTCTGATTTACTTTAAACATACACAAGGTTAATCAGTAACGTAAGAATTCAATGCAAATTTTAAGTTTAAAGCCATAGTAGCCAAACTGGAAGCATTGCTGACATGGAAACTTTCCATTTTGGCTACTGTAACCTTACATTTGATTGACTTTAACTCCAGCTTTCACTCATTTCTATGACCTAACCTCCCTAATTGTGACAACCTACTGGTTGGTTTACTTGCAGAGGAACTTCGTTGCAGTGGAACGGCAAAGCACAAATTGGGAGCAGAGTGCCAGAGGTCAACGGTCAGAGACAAGAAGCGTGGTCAGGGTCAAAGCCAGTCAGAAGCCAAAAAGTTTACTGGAAATCAGGAACCCAAAACAAGAATCAGGAACAAGAAATAGGAATCAGAAACCAGGGATCAATAACAGAACGCCAGGAGACCGAACCATTGCTGGTTCGTCTGTTTTGCCTCCCTTCGTGTAATTACCTGTCCGCATGCCCCTGTTCGTTTATTACAGAATTATACCGAACAAAACTACCGAACGGACAGCCACCCAGAAGAGAAGTGTGCTGCTGGTTAACCTCTTGGCCCCAATTAGAACGTTGTGGTTAACCACAGACACCTCTTCATTCTAACCGTATGCAGGGTGGTCGTCGTTCGTATGCCGACCATGAGGCAGCGGCCATTTTAAACACGCGAAAGACCAGCGGTGTTCGACGAAGATCTTATGGAACTAAAAATGGACACTTTTCATACCGAACACCGCTGAAACTACCGATCGCCCTTCTTTTTCGTCAAGGCATACAAACACCGGTCCGTTCGGGGTTTGGATGCTACGAATGGACTTAACCCAGATAGCCATCCCATGGAGTCAATCGTATACCGAAAGACGTGAAAAACTTTGACTCCATGGTGATTGAACTGTGTGCATTGGATCTGAGCGCTATTCGGTATTAATATGCACTCAGATCCAGGCTATCTGGGGATACGTTGCACAAATCCAATATATTCGGTATTTGTACAGTTATGTATTTTTATGTGTTTTTCATATACCATGTAAGATGGCGGTTTGCCTCTATCCTTGGAGATATTTGGATTTCTTCCCAATTATCTCCAGGATAGAGAGGAGGAATTTACTTGTATAAAGGGGAGTGTTTAAACCTGGGCCACCGTGATTGGCTACTGTACAATATAAGTCTCAGTCTTCCATCTGGTCCCCTAGGGGAGTGTCCACCAGGTGGGAGACCTGCATAAATACCGGGCAGGTAGCCCTCATTAAACAGATTCCTGTTTTACCCTCAAGACGGAGCTTGGTCTCGTGTTTGGGGGGATTGCTACTTGGAAGTATTTATTTCGCCTGTTTTAGCCATGGAAGGAGTTCGGCTGATTCTGTGTTTGTGGATTTACCGCATTCCCTTTCACTCCGCTCGGGAGTTTGGCGGTCTGCTGTATAGAGCCTGTGTCTCTGGAAAGGGGGAATATCGGCTAAACGGCGGTTTCATCCATTTAAGCTGTGAGTGTCTTAGCCAGTGTTTGGGTATTTATAGGCAGATCAACTCATATGACCATCCCCCACCACCTGGAGCCCATACTGACTATAAAGGAGGGGATGGGACTGGGCATTATCTTTGTTATTCCACAGTCCCTCCCTTCTGACTCCAAGCCTCCCTGATCCCCTCCTCCTGTTGCGGCAGCGTCCACATGGCGCCAAAGTAGAATACGGCACCAGTCATCGGAGTCGAGAGCCACAGGATAAATGACTAGAGCTAGCGAATGGCAGAACAGAGCAACAGGAGCAGCGGGCTCCAGAGCCCCCAGAGAGCTGCATCTAGGACAGTGCGGGCACCCCGAGGCAGGTAAGAGCCAGTGAAAATGTTACACTACTTAACATCATATGCTCATACTTCCATTTCCCTGTAGCGTCTTGAAAATGCTGCATATACCTAGATATGCATATAACTTTCCACTCTATGCTTTTCAGTAATGTGGCTTCTGCTTTTGCATTCTAAAACTACCCTAGATATAATAACTAATGGTTTAATTGATCCAATATCTAGTGGTCATACTTTGTACTCTCTGTAAATTACTAATGTTATTCCATGTTTTACCAGTGGATATATTGTATTGGAACCATTATATAAAACCTTCTCATGGTTTGGAAGGTGCATATATATATATATATTTTTTTTTTCACTAATTCTGACATTTTCTTCTCACATAACTTCTATGCACTCTGTAATTACCACTCTCTTCAAGAAATCCCTAAAGAAAAAACAAAAACATTATTGTTTTCATAGCAACAGGAGATCTAATTTATCCTTCCCTTGAATTTGTTTGTTCATGTAATTATGGAGAAGATGAAGCAAATGGATGCAGCCCAGTGTGGAGCAATTGGCTGTAATATAGCTATGGCTTTAAACAAACAGCAGAGTGTGAAATACCAAACCTCAAGCATTAAAAGTTACCTTACTGCAGTACTTTATACTGACTTGATACTCTGGTTACAATGATTTTTTTTTAAAGATATGGTTGAATTTACTTTAAAGTGGAATTCTCCCTTAAAGGGAAACTATAAGCACTAAAACAACTTTAGCTTAATGAATCAGTTTTAGGCTATATTTTATGCCTCTGCAGTCTCACTGCTTAATTATCTGCCATTTATGAGTTAATTATCTTTTGTTTCTGCTTAAACAGTACTAACCACATGGCCTGCGTGGAGAAAAAAAGTTTCATTTTTAACCAGATGTTAACTTGCTTTAGAAGTATCAATTTACAAGAGGATACTGCAGGATATAGATGCTGAGTAGGGGATAAAGTATTCAAAATTAAAGGATCACTATAGGGTCAGGAACACAAACATGACCCTATAGTTTTAAAACCACCATCTAGCCCCCCTGGGTCCCTCATGCCTCCATAAATAGCAAAATCATACTGTATTCAAGCCTGAAGCTATAGATCTGCATGTTGTTTGCCTCAGAAAAAACAAGCTGTCTGCTGACATCATCAGAAGTGGTAGCCTGGTCCAATCACAATGCGTCCCCATAGGATTGTCTGAGACTCACAGAGAGGCAGATCAGGAGCAGAGCCAGCATGATTCAAACACAGCCCTGGCCAACCAGCATCTCCTCATAGAGATGAATTGAATCAATGCATCTCTATGAGGAAAGTTCAGTGTCTGCATGTAGAGGGAGGAGATACTGAATGTTTGGATGTATTTTAGGCAGCCATGACCCAGGAAGGATCTCTAACTGCCATCTGAGGAGTGGCCAGTGAAGTTATCACTAGGCTGTAATGTAAACAATGCTCTTTTTCTGAAAAGACAGTGTTTACAGCAAAAATCCTGAAGGCAATGGTTCTACTCACCACCAGAACAAATTCAATAAGCTGTAGTTGTTCTTGTGACTATAATGTCCCTTTAAACAGAATGTGCAATAAAGAAAGTTTAAACATTAGATCTCTCTTTACAGGAAGTGTTTAGGAAGGCTGTGCAAGTCACATGCAGGGAGGTGTGACAAGGGCTGTATAGAGTAATTTAAGTACTAAATGGCAGAGAATTGAGCAGTGAGACTGCAGGCGTGGGATCTATTCACCAAAACTGCTTTGTCAAACTATTTGTTTTTGTGCCAATAGTGTCCCTTTAAGCTTTTGCATTACCCAAGAAGCTGGCTATGCATTACCATTTATAAATTTTCTTTAAAAAAATATTAACATTCATTATGATTGTATTCCATCATATTCCAATATTGTTGAATGGGTTAGGCAGTAGTTGCGTGACAGGCAACAGAGGGTTGTAGTCAATAGAGTATATTGAAAGCAAGGTCTTGTTACCAGTGGGGTACCTCAAGCATAGGCATGCACAGCCTATTATATAAGGATGTGCACCCTAAAGCACAAACACACACGCTGCATGTGTATATATATATATATATATATATATATATATATATATATATATATACATACACACACACACACATACATACAGCACCCTCATACACACACATATACTGCTGTGTGTGTGAGGGTGCTGTGTGTATAAGGGTGCTGTATGTGTGTATTGTGTGCGGGGGGGCATTTAGTTAATATCCCCCCTCCCTTCTTACCTTATGTAGGGAGGGGGGACCGTGCTGCTGCCATCCCTGGTGGTCCAGTGGTGAGTGAACTTTAGCCCCGCAGCCTGCGCCGCTAGAGTTCACTCTCGCGAGACCTGAGTGTTGCCACGGCAATGCTCCGACCTCGCAAGAAGAACCCGGTGGAGCTGCTGGCTAGAGCTCCCCAGGTCCTCTCCTGCCTCCCTCCATGCTGCTGTGGCCGATGAGGTAGATCTTTGATTTCCCCACCGGCCCATGGAGGCTTAGAGCAGAGCCGGCGCTCGGATAGCGCCGGCTCTGCATGAGCCGACAGGGGAGATCCTGAGATCTCCCCCGCCCCGGTCTCAATCCATAGGCGTGCCACGGAGCACACCCCGTGCACACGCCTATGACCTCAAGGATCTGTACTTGGACCCATTCAATTCAATATTTTTTATTAGTGATATCACAGAAGATCTTGATGGTAAGGTATGTCCTTTTTGCTGATAATACAAAGATTATAGGCTTGCTTTTCGAGGAGGGATAAGGCAAATGATTTAGGTAAACTAGACAAATTGTCAGAGCTGTGGCAACCAACATTTAATGTAGATAAGTGCAAGATAATGCATCTTGGGTGTAAAAACCCAAGGTTAGAGTATGGAATATTTGATATAGTCCTTACCTCAACATATGAGGAAAGGGATTTAGGGGTAATTATTTCAGATGACTCAAAGCTAGTCGGAAAATGTTATAGAGCAGCAGGAAATGCTAGCAGCATGCTTGGTTGTATAGTAGATAGGTATTGGCAGTAGAAAGAGGGAAGTGATCATGCCATTGTACAGAACACTGGTGAGACCTCACTTGGAGTATTGTTCGCAGTACTGGAGACCGTATCTTCAGAAGGATATTGATACTTTGGAGAGAGTGCAGAGAAGGGCTATTAGGCTGTTTCATGGATTGCAGGATAAAACTTACCAGGAAAGGTTAAAATATGTTAACATGTAAAGCTTGAAGGGAAGATGAGACAGGGGGTTGTGACTGAAACATGTAAATACACAAAAGGAATCAACACAGTAAAGGAGGAGAGTTTATTTAAAAAAAAAAAAAAAAAAAGACAAAATACCACAACAAGAGGATATAGTCTTAAATTAGAGGTGCAAAGGTTTTAAAATATCAGGAAGTATTACTTTACTGAGAGGGTAGTGGATGCATGGAATAGCTTCCCAGTTGAAGTGGTAGAGGTTAACACAGTGAGGGAGTTTAAGCATGTGTGGGATAGGCATAAAGCTATCCCAGAAATACGGACCACGGACTAATGAAAATTTCAACCATGCTGGCCAAGACATCTTTGTCTAAGTCTCCACTGTTGGAAATGCCTAGCTCAGGAAGGATCTATGTTACATATTTGGTGGAATTGCCCAAAAATAATTACATTTTGGGATTTGATATATCTTATCATGTCTCTCTTCAATATAAATCTAAAGAAATCTCCAGAAATTGCTCTAAAATGCTCCACTTAAATTGGGGTAAGCTCCCAAATATTAATCAAATACTGACCTTACATTCTGTTATGTCTGCGAAAATAGTAATTGCAAGATCATGGAAACAAATATCAACTCCAGATATCTCCCAGTACAAAAACCAACTTCCAGCTTGAAATGGAGAGGGGAGTTGCATATTCAAATAATAATCTTAAGTATATACATCATTATGAACAGTGGATTAAAAAGATTAATGAAATAGTCTAACAGTCTAATAACTTCCTCACTTTACTAAATGGTTAAATTTATTTATAGCCTTCCTAAACGAGTAATATACCAAACAATAAATGTATGTATTTAGTTTTTGTAATGTATTGTATGTATATAAAGTTTGTTACTTAATCGTTGTAACAATGTTTGTATAATTGTATGTATAATTTAAAAAATTATTTCAATAGAAAATATTTATAAAATTGAGCAGACTAATTAGGCCGAATGGTTCTTATCTGCCATCACAGTCTATGTTTTTAGGCGTCTGTCCATCCAGAATGCAGTCTGGAGGAGGGGGCTCATACAACTTGTAATCTCTTATTGCTTAAGGTTGGATGAATTAAACGCACACATTCACAAACTGCCAAACGGCAAACAAATTGAGTATAGTTGTCACAAATTGGCTGTTTTAACCCAGATTTGGATATTCACAAAAAAAATTAACACTTTAAAACAGCAATTGATCTACTACAGCAGTGGTTCCCAACCTTTTTTAACTTGTGTATCCCTTGGTAGCCCATTTCCATAAACAAATGCTAATATACATACAGACACATAAATTCACATAGATACACACAGTGCCACACATACAGATACACACACACACACATGCAGATACACACACATATACAGACACACACAAAGACACAAACACGGACATTGAAACAAACCTTGCCACATATGCATATACAGACACACTGATACTCACACTGACACACATGCAGATATACAGATGCAAACACTGACACATACAGATGTACAAACATACAAATACTGACACACAGACACCACACAGATACAAACACTGACACACATACAGACAGAGACACACAGATACAAACACTGACACACATGCCGATGCACAGACACACAGATACAATCACTGATGGACATACATATACAGACGCACAAAATCACAGAAAGACACACAGAAAAACACTGACACACATGCAGACACAGATACAAACACTGACACACACAAAGGTCAAGAGATTACCCCTCCAGTTTCCAAACTTTTAAGGGCTTCTGCTGCATGTTGCTGTTGGGAATTAGGGTCTTGCTCCTCTCCCTTTTCCCCGCACTCACAGCTAGCACCCCCTCCTGGCCGGCTTGGTGAGTAAGCTGGTAGGAAGTGACTGGCTGTCACTTCCTCCTAGCACTCCTTGCAGATTAACAGGGGCCCAGTCATGTTTTTAAAGTGCCACAGTGCCCAACCGGGCCCCTCAAGACATATTCATTGAATGGCCTTAAGTATATTGGCCACCCAAAAGGCCTGTGGTTCCCAACCTGTGCGGTAGAACTGATCGGCAGCAGAACCATCATTACTTAAAAAAAAAATTGCATACCCCCAGTGGAACTGGATATCACTTTCAAATATTGTATATACATGTTTTTTTATATTTTTTGCTGTTGATTTTTTCTGTTCATAATTTTGGAGATGAATGTCTACATTTTGTAAATACCTACAGTTAAAATTAAGTACTTATATGTCAACAGTCCTTTTAATGCATTTTGGTAGAAATTGACAGTTGCGTGAGGTGTGCATACCAGTATCTTTTATTATTTCAGAATAATGATTACTACTTATATCTGCATCAAATATACTTTACTAAAAAAAAAAAAAAAACGTATAATTTCGAGTTATACTTTTCTGCATCATTTTGATTGAGGTATTGCTTTTTTAAATTTTCACTAAGACATCTACCCACTACACACTTAACAGCGAAGGAACATCAGCATTATG
This sequence comes from Pelobates fuscus, assembly GCF_036172605.1. Taxonomy (NCBI): domain Eukaryota; kingdom Metazoa; phylum Chordata; class Amphibia; order Anura; family Pelobatidae; genus Pelobates; species Pelobates fuscus. The sequence continues at coordinate 147,649,388 of NC_086320.1, forward strand.
TTATTTGGTTGTCATAATTCCGCTGTTTAACCCATTTGGCTATTCATAAAAGTCAGATTTGGTTACAGATTTGTACAGTGCTACGGAATCTGATGGCGCTATATAAATTATAAAATAATGATAATATAATAATAATAACCGCATTTGCACTTTCAGTTTGATTGTCTAGCCAAATATCCGTGTGACATGAGTGATTTCGCTATTTACAAACCGCTAGTACAGCATTAATTGTGCACTGACCCATACATCTTACACATGTTTACCAAAGAAAGCGAATACTCAAAAGATGTAAAATTGTTTTATTGGTACAAATATACATATGAATAAATCCCCTTTACCTGTAGAATAATTGAATATCTAGGTTATTGTATTTTAAAAAAACAACAACATTTACTCTATTTACAGATGTTAATTATTTCCTCTTGAAAAAAATTATACCATAAAAGCAAACTGAAAATGGAAAAGAGAAAAAAAAAAAAAAAAACAACAACTTAGGACGGCATCTCAAAATAACATATATATATATATATATATATATATATATATATATATATATATATATAATGTATGTATGTATATACACACACACACATCACACACATTATATATATATATATATATATATATATATATATCTGTATGTATATATACATACATACATTCATACACACACACACACACACACACACACACTTTTTTCTTTTACTAAAATGAGAATGCATAGAGAAATCACAGTGAATTTCACATTTAAGGCCACAGCATTTGAACTGGAATCATATAACATTTTATAACATTTAACAAAGACATTTTTTTTTTCCCCAGTTCGGCTAATTTGACCTTAAGTTTGAAATCCACTTTAAATTCTCATTTTAGTAAATTAACCCTACACACACGTTCTGATTAATCTGTCCGTAGATAATTATTCATTATTTAAAAAAACAAAGATAAGCTCAGATTATTACTGTTTCTTAAAAGAACCTTGTCCTCTGTGCTTATTGGAAAGTGCAGGAACAGCAGTTACATTATTTACAACACCAAGAAGGAAGTGACAGAAGGTTCCAACGAGGGCATGTATCAGCAATATTCAAGCATCCAACATATTTATTATAATTATATATACTTAAAGTGTGTATGTATGTATGTGTGTATGTATGTGTGTATGTATATATATATATATGTATATTTAAACATATATATATATATACACACACACACACACATATATATATATACGTACACACATCTTTTCATTCATTATTTTTATAAGCTAGAGAGAGCTTTAGAATATGTACTATTTATACAAATAATTTCTTATTAGTGTGCTCTGCTAAAATTACAATGTGCAATTGCATATGTGAGTGACTATAACATACTCAGGACACATGCATGTTCGTCAGACATATGTCTCGCAAAACGCAAGGCTTATTACTTGCTTAACAGTGCTAGGTTAATGTCACGTGTGTCACTGCTGTGTCATGTTCAGATCATTTGCTGTAGCTGCTTCTTGTTTGTTTTTCAAGTACAAAAATCATGTATAAAAAAAAAAGTAGGTTTTAGCAAAGATTGCAAAAGTGAATATGGGATTATTTCTAAAACAAAGGCAATTCTATCAATCAGAGGTTGGCTATAAAGTAAAAATTCAATGAAATGGATTTACAAGTAGATTCAATCTTGCTATCAGACGTTTTAAATAAAAACAAATTCTTTGTCCACTTCCTCTCCGGAGTCGCTTGATTTGCTTCTTTGATGACTGTCTTTATTTGAAGGTTTTGATTTTACATCTGGTCCTTCTACAGAAGTCTGACCACGGCACCTTTTTGGTGAAGAATCAGACATGGAAGCTGGTCGTGCTGCAAAACAAATACGATATGCTGAGTACTATGGCAAATGCACACTTCTTCCCACCTCCTCTATTCTAACATTCTTCCTTCTTGTTGGTTACTGTAGTTGGTGTGTCATTACATAGCTCCCTTTTCTGTCCTTTAAACTTGCAGGTTTATCCAGTAAAACTGTTGCTCACTTATTCTGGAAGCACAGTAAAGTTGTATGTAAGGTGGAGTTCAGTTAACCGTAAAAAGCCAATAACTGACTACAGCTTTCAGAAACCCCTGCTCTGCCAATAATGCTCGGACGTGGACAAATTGGTGGCATAATGTTAGTATCCTGATTGGCTGATCACTTACTTATCTGGGCTGTGCTAAATTAAAGGGACACTATAGTCACCTGAACAACTTTAGCTTAATGAAGCAGTTTTGGTGTATAGAACATGCCCCTGCAGCCTCACTGCTCAATCCTCTGCCATTTAGGAGTTAAATCCCTTTGTTTATGAACCCTAGTCACACCTCCCTGCATGTGACTTGCACAGCCTTCCATAAACACTTCCTGTAAAGAGAGCCCTATTTAGGCTTTCTTTATTGCAAGTTCTGTTTAATTAAGATTTTCTTATCCCCTGCTATGTTAATAGCTTGCTAGACTCTGCAAGAGCCTCCTGTGTGTGATTAGAGTTCAATTTAGAGATTGAGATACAATTATTTAAAGTAAATTACATCTGTTTGAAAGTGAAACCAGTTTTTTTTTTTTTCATGCAGGCTCTGTCAATCATATATAAACTAAAACTGCTTTGGTTAGCTAAAGTAATTTAGGTGACTATAGTGTTCCTTTAAGCTTGAAAATGTATTGCAGATACAGAAACGTATTTTACAAGCTTTCATTATTTGGATCATTTTTTGCACATATATTTTTTGAAGGCTTTACTTGAAACTAAGCAATACAATGCAGCATTGATACAGCATAAAGAATAAATACCAAATTGCTTCTCATATTTACACATTGGTTCAAGGAAAGCTGAGAGAAAGGGTAGAAAGAAATGTAAAAAGCCCTCCCCCCCCCCTGTTTTTTTTGTCAATCTTTCTTTTATTGAGACAGATGAATTGGGATACAGAAATAAAAGGGAGGGAAATGTGCAATATTAAGTATACGTTAGTCATAGCATAACTGCAAATAAAATTTCCTAGATAAGTGTCTCATTTTTTAAAGGTGAGTATAACATGAACATGTTGAAACATTACGCTTAGCGCTTATGGTGTAGTTAACTGTACAGGCTTATCATGATGGAAGGTATACGGTATAGAATCTTTGTTCGTGGACACCGGAGGTAGGGCATGCGTCCATGTCTAGCTGGGTAAAGAACCTCTCTAAATTGGCATTTCGCGCTGAGTGACTGCTCTATCGCCAGGTATAGTGGTAAGGACTTCTCTTATAACATTTATTGTGGTTCTACTTAATCTGGCCAGTTCGCTTGGACATATGGATATAACCCTGTAGACATTTTATTCACAGGCTGAGATATAGGCTTATCTGGTCGTACGTTTTAGGCTGAGCTGAGGCTAGTTACTACTGCACACATAATACAGATTGGTCGTGGTGAATAGGTAAGCTTCCTATTTGTATGCGAAAAAACAAACAAACAAACAAAAAAAAAACGTTAAGCTTATTATACACTACAAGATTTCTACATAGCAGTAGGCTGTAATTGGCTATTAAGTAAGGTATGGAGAACCGTAGTCCAACAGGGTGCAGCCAATATAGGCTGGATTTGTGATCGGCAGGGTGGACAGTCCGAGTGGGATTTCCGCTGAGCAGCGAAGTCCATGGCTGGAAGCGGCTGGATGTAGGTCCCCCCGACCTTTGTGTCCTGAATCAGCCAATGCCCAGGCGAGATGTGGGGGTACCTTGCGTTTGGGGTGACCCCTGGGGCATGGTGGGATGCGGATGTTTGGGGGCCGCCTTCTCGCCCCAGGCCGTGAAAAGGGTCGGCGCCTTCAGCCCACAGACTCGGGTTCCTCTGGAGGCCGAGTCTTCCCTTTTTTGGGTGCCCAGGAGTGCCTGGTTGTTCTGCCGCCGCCAGCGGCGGTCGGGCCTCGGGCAGTGTGGACGGCGCCTCGGAGGTGTTCTCCGGATGGCCTGTAGAGTGTGGGGTAGTTACGGTTCCATGCGTTGTGCCTGAATGCGTCCCCTTCCGATTCCGCCTCTCCTCAGCATAGGCGCGGGGCCTAGACTTCTTGTCCCCCCAGAGTTCCCTTTGGATGGAAGCTTTGGCTCTCAGGTGCCCCTCAGTGTGGGTCCTCTGTTTGGTGCGTAAGGAGATTTCCGTGGCTGCTCTCTGTTTGATTCGGTGCCAGAATTTGCGGCAGACGGCCTCAAACCTGGCTTCAAATAGGGCCCTCCATTGAGTGTGTGGGCTATCATGCCGGGCTTCCCGCGTGGCGGCCATCTTGGACTCGCCGCGAGGATCATGCTGCGAGACACATCTGCCCTCCGGTTCAGCTTGTTCGTATCCCCTTCCGTGGGTAGTTGGTGGACCGAGATAACCCCCATCGGTCCAGGGGGGGGGATCGGAGTGAAGTGGGTCCGCTTGCAGGGCCTGAGCTCCGGGAGATCGGCCGCCTCTCCCTCGACCAGGTCCCATCAGGTTACCTTCAGGCTCTCGGGCTGTCATCCACAGTGGTTTCATGATAAGTGTGATATTGTGTGCCTGGAGTCTCCTGAGTACAGGTTCTGCCAGGCTGTTTGTAATATTGAGCTTAAATACTGGGCTCATGCACAGTTTTCCTCTTTTTCATGCAGGAGCTCAAGCTGTGCACGTCTGCTTGCCTTGGCAGTCAGGCTCCGCCCCCCCCCCCCCTGTTTTGCATGTATTTTGTACAATGCATTAAATTGAGTCAATTCCAGATTAAGTAAATGTAGATTAAAGCATTCCTCCCCTCGTATATATTTGTTACTTGTAAAAAGGCATTTCTGATTCTCTGTAGGCAAAGGAAAACAACTTTATGATTATATCAGAATACAGATTGTACATATGGGCAAGAAGCACCACCTAGTGTTAAAAAATGAATACGAAAAACTAAACCAGTGAATATTAAATAATATTAACTGCAGATCTTTTTTAACTATATTTTACTCTGACCTAAAGCTATTTCCAGTTTCAATATTTCTTCAGAAAAAAAACCCAAATACCCAGAACTTGGTGCCTTTAAATTAATACTTCAAACTCTGCATACTTGGGACACTATTTATGGAACTTTACAGCTTTATAGTGTTCACCCTTAAAGTACTTTAACTTGTTGAATTGGAGATGGGTCTATTGATCTGTTTTTTGGGGGGAATGGCTATCTGGAAACCCTCCATTGTTTTATAGTGCCTCTTCTTATGCATGTGCATGCAAAATAATTAAAGGGACACTATAGTCACCAGAACAATTATAGCTTAATGTAGTTGTTCTGATGAGTATAATCATTGCCTTCAGGCATTTTAATGCAAACACTGCATTTTCAGAGAAAAGGCAGTATTTACATTGCCTCTGGGGACACTTCCAAGTGGCACTACTCAGATGGCCACTGGAGGAGTTTCCTGGGGCAGTGCTGCACAGTAGGCAGCACTGCGGTTCAACATCTCCACGCACTGCATGAGGACGCTGAATTTTCCTCATAGAGATGCATTGATTCAATGCATCTCTCTGAGGAGGTGCTGATTGGCCAAAACAGTGTTTGGCCCTGCCCCCTTACCGATATTAGCCAATCCAATGCTTTCCCTATAGGAAAACATTGGATTGGCAAAAAAGATGATGTCACCAAGGGGGCGGGGCCAGTGCCAGTAGACCTGCACGGCGCTGGAAATAAGGTGAGTTTTAATTGCTTTTAAGGGAGCTAAGTAGGGGCAAGCCAACTAAATGGTGGTTTAACACTATAGGGTCAGGAATACATGTTTGTGTCCCTGACCCTATAGTGTTCCTTTAAAACAGTGAGATTTTTCATAAATAGCACAACCCTTAGTCACCCTAGTGATAATTCACTTTTTACCAAAGATAACTATTTTACTCTGATCTCATTTATCAAGTATGTTTGCATCCCCAAAACTACTGCCAGTTTTTTTTCATCCGTCATTTGCAATTTCTAGACTGTAGTTCATGAAGTCAACGGTTTGTGAGATCAAGGAACCACAAAATAAGACACCAGCAGCTAAGGCACTTTATTTAAAAATAAATTTGCATACAAAATACCAAAAGACATGGCTAAAGATTTTCATTCTACAGCCAAAACTGATCATCAAAGAATGTTCACACACTCTGCAGGGGGCACTATGTAAGCGTATTTGTACATGCAAATATGAATTTGTTGCATAAATATGAAATTGTATATTTAACATTTGTTTGATGTTAATCTATACGTCTTAGAACAGAAAGGTCAATGTTTGTCTTGAAATAATGTTTCAATTAAAATAAACATTAGGTTTATCAAAGAAAATCAATCCGGAATTCATTCCACGAAGACATGCCTAAAGGAAATAAATCTGACTTAAAAGAGTAATTTTATTTTTTGTTAAATTTCTTAAACAGCTTTCCTTTAAAAGTGGTGCTGGGAGGAAGAGGAATATTGCGTGTAATCTGTGTTTTCCCATTGTAATGTAGCAGAGGGATGAGCAGTGGATCTCAAGGTAAGATCAACTTTCAAAATGTTAATTTTCTGGTAGTAAAGTTTACCTTCATCCAACCTTGGTTTGGCTGCAGGCAGCGGGCTGCTCTGTCCATCTCGCTCCTTCTCTGATGGAACCCTTTTCATCATTGATGGGATAAGGGCAGATTTTGGAGAACAAGACCCAGATGGTGACTCCGGTACATCTTCTAAAGGCATTCACGTCAAACAGATAGAAAACAGACAAAGAAAAGTTAGATATACCAACAAAAATGCACAGTTTCAGTCAGTATATTAGGATTATTCGCAAATATTTTTTTATCAAGACTGCCTGTGAACTGAAAATCTGGTGAACTCAATAATTGTGCATTTCTGAATGTTTCCTTACAATATGTTGTTCACCTTTTTGGTCACTGAGCATTTGTGTGGATTGCAGTCAACTTGGAAGCTGTTAAAACTGGATGTAAAATAAATGAGTTCATGATATGTTATTGACCATTCCTGAATAATATCCACAACGGGGAATGCTGCTCCAAAGTCTAATCAAAATATTTATCTATTCTTATCAAGTAACTTGTTTACCCCTTGAAAGGCTAATGGGCAAGAGGACCATGAAAACATTGTAAAAATGATACTGCAATAAAGTACTTTGTGGCAATGATGGCTTTGCAGCATGAATGGCAAAGGAACATGAACACAATGTATTTCTCCTTCTCTGGTCCTCTGAAGTGGTGGCTGTGAGGGCTAAAGAGTTTGTGGAGACTCTGACAACAGCCATATAGGGAGCAAATTACTGAGCATTCCCATGTCCTTTAATTATTAAAGGGATACTCCACTGCTTAAAGGGACACTATAGTCACCTGAACAACTTTAGCGTAATGAAGCAGTTTTGGTGTATAGAACATGCCCCTGCAGCCTCACTGCTCAATCCTCTGCCATTTAGGAGTTAAATCCCTTTGTTTATGAACCCTAGTCACACCTCCCTGCATGAGACTTGCACAGCCTTCCATAAACACTTCCTGTAAAGATAGCCCTATTTATGCTTTCTTTATTGTAAGTTCTGTTTAATTAAGATTTTCTTATCCCCTGCTATGTTAATAGCTTGCTAGACCCTGCAAGAGCCTCCTGTATGTGATTAAAGTTCAATTTAGAGATTGAGATACAATTATTTAAGGTAAATTACATCTGTTTGAAAGTAAAACCAGTTTTTTTTTCATGCAGGCTCTGTCAATCATAGCCAGGGGAGGTGTGGCTAGGGCTGCATAAACAGAAACAAAGTGATTTAACTCCTAAATGACAGTGAATTGAGCAGTGAAATTGCAGGGGAATGATCTATACACTAAAACTGCTTTATTTAGCTAAATTAATTTAGGTGACTATAGTGTTCCTTTAAATAAAAAAATCACTATTTAGTAGATTCACCTCAAAGGAAAACATGCATGCATTTAATTATGCATTTTTTTCCTTAGGGGTATACCTAAAAACAGCTTATAAAAGATGCATATCTCTTGCCTGCAGCTCCTGCAAGCACTCCCTTTGTAACCCCGCCTAGACTTTCTGTGGCTGTCCAATCACAGACTTCCCAATGCAGCTGAGAAGTCTTTGCAATGCAGGTGCTCTGAGCAATTGCTGCCTCTTCAGTTTAGCTACGTTGAGCCAAACAATCAGGAAATAGCAGGACTGGTTGTCTGATTGAACGCCAAGAGGTTACATAGTTACATAGCTGAAAAGAGACTTGCATCCATCAAGTACAGCCTTCCTCACATTTTATGTTGATCCAAAAGACGGCAAAAAACCCAGTTTGAAGCACTTCCAATTTTGCAAAAACTAGGAAAAAATTCCTTCTTGACCCCAAAATGGCAGTCAGATAGCTCCTTGGATCAAGCAGCTATTACCCCACTAATTAGAAATGATATCCCTGTATGTTATGTTTTTGTAAGTATTTATCCAATTACAGTTTAAACATCTGTATAGACTCTGATAAAACCACCTCTTCAGGCAGATAATTCCATATCCTTCTAGTTCTTACTGTAAAAAACAAAAAAAATTCTTTGCCTTAGATTAAATCTCCGTTCTTCCAGCCTAAATGCGTGACCTTGTGTCCTATGTGTAGCCGTGTTTATGAACAGATTTCCAGAAAATGGTTTGTACTGGCCCTGAATATATTTGTGTAATGTTATCATATCTCATTTGAGGCGCCTTTTTTCCAAACTAAAGAGATTAAAATGCTCCATTCCTTTTATCAATTTTGTAGCTCGTCTTTGCTTTTTTTCTAATGCCATGATTTCATTCTTTAGAGCAGGTGCCCCAAATTGCTCAGCATATTCAAGGTGTGGTCTTACCAGCAATTTATAAAGAGGCAAAATTATATTTTCATCTTGAGAATTTATGCATGACAAACCTTACTGTCCTCAGCAACTGCAGATTGACCCTGCATATTGCTGCCTAATTTGTCTATTACAATTCCCAAATCCTTCTTGTGTGTGGTTACCCCTAATTCACTACTATTTAGGGTGTAAGTTGCTTGTGCATTCTTGACCCCTAAGTGCATAACTTTGCATTTCTCTACATTAAATTTCATCTGACATTTTAGTGCCCAGTCCTCCAATCTATCTAAATCCCTCTGCAGCAGAGCAATATCCTGCTCACATTTTATTACTTTACAAACTTTTGCCATCTGCAAACACTGAAACATGGCTTTCAATGCCTATTTCAAGATAATTTATAAATATTTGAAATAGAAGTGGTCCCGAAACAGAACCCTGAGGGACACCACTTACCACTTTTGTCCAGCTTGAAAATGTACCATTAATGACAACTTATTGTACTCTATCCTTAAGCCAATGGTCTACCTAAGAACAAGAATATTCATCTAGACCAATATATTTTAGGAACCGTATCAAATGCCTTGGAAAAATCCAAGTAGATTACATCCACTGCAACACCCTGATCAATATCACTAATTACTTCTTCATAGAATGCAATTAGGTTAGTTTGACATGACCGATTTTTCATAAAACCATGCTAATAACCAAGTTCTTCCCAATGAATTCATGAATATTATCCCTTAATAGCCCTTCAAATATTTTCCCAGTTACAGACATTAAGTTCATAGGTCTATAATTTGTGAACCCTTTTTAAATATAGGAACGACATCTGCCTTCCTCCAATCTTCCAGTACAACACCTGAAACAAAAGAATCTTGAAAGATTAAATACAGAGGTTCACTTATTTCCCCACTTAGCTCCTTAAGTATTCATGGGTGAATACCGTCAGGCCCCCGAGCTTTATTTACATTCATTTTTTTTTTTTAACTGTTGTAGCATCTTGTCTTGAGTTATCCAATCACAAGTTATCTGCAAGTATTTTGCAGCAATCATTTGCATATCTCTTGCCATAGGATCCTCATTAATATATACTGAAGAAATATAGTTATTTTAAATTTCTTCCTTTTCCTGGTCTTCATGAACTAACAGACCCATCTCTGTTTCCAGTGTACTTTCATTTTTTTTTGTTTTTTTAGAAAACTTGAAAAAAAAATTGGGGTTGGTTTGGGATTCTTTGGCTATCAATTTCTCATTTACTAGTTTAGCCACTTTATTTGACTTTTTGCAAGAATTATTGGATTCCGTATATGTTATATAGGATGCCTCTGATTTATTAAATTTAAATGTCCTTTTCTTATTTTTAATCTCTTGTATTACTTCTCTACTAAGCCACATTGGTTTCAATTTGTTTCTTTTATATGTATTACCCAATGGTACATACTGAGAAATGTACCTTTCTAATATGTGTTTGAAGCGTTTTCATTCATCCTCAATGTTTTTTCACTCAGGAGTTTATGCCAGTCGATATGTTGTAGAGCTGCCCTAATCTTAATGAAATTGTTTTTTTTTTTAAATTATACATTTTAGTATATCCCACATGCTTTTGCTTTTTTGAGTTTATTTAAAAAATTACCATATTGTGATCACTATTTCCCAAATGCTTTCCTACTTGAATGTTGGTCAAAAGATCAACATTGTTTGTTATAATGAGATCCAGACAAGCATCCTTTCTAGTTGGTGCTTGTACCAGTTGTGACATGAAGGTGTCATTTAAACACATTCAAAAACCTAATTCCTCTTGCTGAAGTACTAGTCTCTCTAACCCAATTTATGTGCGGATAATTCAAATCTCCAATAATTAACGTGTTACCCAGATTTGCAGCTTTCCCAATTTGCTCTAACAGCTGTTCTTCCTCATTAATATTTACATTAGGTGGTTTATAACATATCCCAACCAATAATTGATTTCCCTTTTTTTTGCCCCAAGCAGATATCTACCCATAAAGCTTCCACATTTTCCTTGTTTCCTAGGTGTAACAAGATTAAGTTATAAAAGTGTAAATTTTTATTGAAACCTGAACATTTTGTATTGTGAAAAAAAGAGGACACATTATTTACATATAAAGTACTTCAGCAAGCTATGGTGCTTGTAGCGGATGGCATTGGGCTGTCCTCAAAGTTCATTTTAAAGATGCATTTCGTGTGATTATTCCCCTGTATAAATGTATTGTATGTAGCATTCGTCTGATTGTTTAGTAGTTTTCATTCAGTGTTCCATACGAATGAAAACTACCGAGCCATCAGACCACCCCAGAGAGAAGTGTGTACCTCGTTAAGCTTTCACACTCTGTAACCGCAAACTAATTGATGCAATCGGTACTTTGTATATATCTGGGTGGTCACGGTTCGGCATACGAACCGCGTGGCGGCGGCCATCTTACGCAAGAAAATCTCAGCGGTGTTTGGTCGTCGAGTGTCTGGAACTCAAATCGGACGCTCAATTACCTGAACACCGCTGAGCCCTCCAGAGCTCCGTAACTCCCGAACGGAGAGGCCAACCAGCCCCTCGTTCGGTAAAATAAATATCCCGAACAAGGGAATTCATACGAATACCGATTTAACTTTGGATGGCAAGTATTTCTATGCATTTTATCTCCCGAACAGAGACCGACTGCAAGGCCAAAACACATGGAGCCATTTTCGGATACTGCCTCGTGTGCGGTCTGTCAAATTGCCTCTTCCACCTAACTCCCGAACCCCTGGTCCCGATCTGGGTGAATTTTGAATGTTAGTCACCCAGATCAGGGCTACCAGGGGGTACCCATTATATAATTATACCTGACTGTTTTGGGTTACATCTAGAAATCGGGTAAAACTGCAGTATGAATAAGTGGATTATGTGTCACACTGAGGGGAGGAGATGTGTGGGAGGTAACAGTTACACTACTGGATACTGTACTAATTAATGTGAATCCCTCCCTTGCATGGGAGAAAGCTTTAAAAGAAGGTTGTGTGATTAAAAGTTCAGTTCTGCTCCTGATGCTGTGTGTCGTCCAGTCATTGAGATCTATATTGGGATATTCGTGGATTACTTTGCTTGCTGTGACTATTGTTATATGGAATTTTATTACTTGTTCCTGAGCCTCACTGGAATCTTTAGTGGAGTTAACCTGTGAAATACCAGCTCTCCGCTACAGTGCTCTAGGTGTGTGGAGTGTGTGGGACCTGTGTCCGGTTCCCTTTATTGGATTAGCGACTGGGCAACAATAGATGCCCAGTTTCTAGCTTCTTATGAAAGCGAACAGCTATTGGCTGCTTGCTGTTTTGTACACGTGTCGCTACTCGTGGCAGTGTGGGTAGGGGCAGGAGGGAGTACTTAACATTCCTTATACCAATACTAAGTATTTTTTTACATGGTATTAGTAAAGTTGTCTAAAATACCAAAATACCAAGAAAGGGCTTTTCGTAGTTTTGATCTTTCAGTTTATTTTGTAGATAGCTCCCTAATCCTTGCCATAAGGACACCAAAAAAAGAAGCTATACACAAAATAGCTCCCTACTTTGGCACCCTTAAATACGGCACAAGGGTATAAATTTAGGGAATTATCAACTAAACGACTGTAGCCCGTGGCACGACTGGAATTTCATTAATCCAAATGAAATTCCAAAACAAAAATAAAGACTGAATTTCATCCAAAAACAAATTAACAAATAGACAAAATTCTGTTCGGATTAGGCAAATTGTTTTCCCGTCCGAATCTGTTTGGACAAAGCAAATATGTCTGCGGTGCCCAAGTCTAAATATAAATGGTGTGTAACCCTTTACTACAGTGCTGTTACAAGTTAGGAGAATGAATAGAAGCTCCTATTTTCTGTTTCCATTTTGATTTAATATGTAACCTTAGCACCCCCTAGTGTCTTCTAGGGAGGTAGACACTTACATAACAGACACTTACATAACAGAACATTTCTTTAAGATGCAAAGTTTGTATTGGTCAAGTTACTGGTCACTTTACCCAAATTGACAAGATTTCCATGCAGTCTGTGTTGAACAGTTCAATGTCAATGTGTGAGAAACCCTGATTTGTTTTTTTTTACCCTGAACTTTTTCCCTTAGGACTTTACTGTAGGCAACACAGCATAAAATGGAGAAGCAACCTCCCCCAACCCCTTTTCTCGGGAAAACAGATTAAAAAAATTAAACATTCAGAAAGTTAAGCTTTCTAGTAAATGTTGCTGCTGATGTGAAACATGTCAGCTACTCCTGACTCGCTTATTTCGCAGCACACAGTATATACAGGAATAAAACAGCTGGGTGCTGTTACCTTACATATTACCTTAGCAATTGGCTAGATCAGCAGTACCCAAACTTTGTGCCGCGGCGCCCCAGGGCACACAGGGGTTTCCGCGGTGCTCTGATTATTGCACCGGACAAACATTACTTCTTAACAGTGACCCGGTCAAGTGCCACACTCCATTAGGAACGTAACAGGACCCCTGTAATGTTGGCAGGCTGGGATTAAGTGACAGTCTGTCACTTCCTCCCAGCATCCTGCAGGAAGACAGCATGGGAGGGAGAGGAGGCAGTCGCAGGGGAGAGGAGGATGAAGAGCTCCAGACCCCTCATTCCTACAGCAGCAGATCTCCAAGCCACCCTCCTGGCACATATGGTAAGCTAACAGGAGGGTGGCTGGAGATATTAAAAAAAAAAAAAAAAAAAAAATCACTTGTGTGTGTGAGCGCACACATCTGTGTATAAGCATCTGTTTGTCAGGGTGGGTGTCCAGAAGCAGCCCTAAACGGTTTGATATTTTCGCAGAAACTCTATGCTGGCTGCTTCTGAACATTATTAGGTGTCACGCCGTCATTCATTAATTGGATGACTTCCTCATAATAAAACTGTCAGGATCGGGACAGGGATCCAACACGCAAAGTACAAACAGGTACAGGGTACGTATACCGGTCCTTAGAATGGCCGGGCTAACGTACAGAGAGTATAGAGAATGGTCAGAGACAAGCCGAGGTCGAGGGAGCGAGAAGACAGGTAAGCGAGGAACAAGCCGGGTCAAGGATAACGGAGGTAAACAGAGTAAGGAGACAAGCCGGGTCGAAACCAAAAGGATAACTGAGAAACACCAGAGCACTGTGTGACTAGACAGGCTAGAACCACGACAGGGCAATGAGCAACAGGGCGAAGTATGTTTAAATACCCTGGCTAGAGAGGATAGACACGCCTCCGACGAAACCTGATTAGTCTGTCTCGGACTGAGTGACAGGTCGTTCCGGATTGGCGTGATGACGTCGGCCTCCGGGCACCATGCTACAAAAGGAAGAGACTCCCTCGCGGCCGGCGTTTGTGTGACCGGGTCGACCGCGAGGAACAGAGGAAACATGGCGTCCGGACGGATGAACGTCTAAGTCTCTACCTCTCTCGGAGGTAGAGACTTCAGGTACCCTGACAGTACCCCCCCCCTCAGATACGCCCACCGGGCGGAAAGAACCGGGACGAGATGGAAAGCGAGAGTGATACGCCCTGCGGAGACGAGGAGCATGAACATCCTCCTGAGGTACCCAACTCCTCTCCTCAGGACCGTATCCCTTCCAATCGACCAGATATTGTACTTTCCCCCGGGAGATACGAGAATCAATAATAGAGTTAACCTCATACTCCTCCTGACCCTCCACCTGAACAGGACAAGGAGGGGCTGTTGTGGAGGAGAACCTGTTACAAATAAGAGGTTTCAGCAACGACACATGAAACGAGTTAGGGATGCGTAAGGTATCAGGAAGAGCTAGACGATACGCAACTGGATTGATACGAGACAACACCCTGTAAGGTCCAATATAACGGGGAGCGAACTTCATGGAGGGCACCTTTAAACGGATGTTCCTCGTGCTCAACCATACCCTATCACCCGGAACAAAGAGCGGAGCCGCCCTTCTACGTTTATCAGCATGTTTCTTAACCAGCATAGAATTGTGCGTAAGGATTTGCCGAGTTTGATCCCACAACTTCCTCAAATTAGCAACATGAACATCAACCGACGGCACCCCCTGGGAAGGAGAAGCCGAAGGAAGAATAGACGGGTGAAAGCCATAATTCATGAAGAAGGGGCTTGAATGAGTAGAATCGCAAACGAGATTGTTGTGTGCAAACTCTGCCCAAGGAATCAAACCGACCCAATCATCCTGGTGTTCGGAAACAAAACATCGCAAATATTGTTCAATTTTCTGGTTGGTACGTTCAGCAGCTCCATTAGACTGAGGGTGATAGGCAGAAGAAAAGTTCAATTTGATACCAAGTTGCGAACAGAAGGACCTCCAAAAACGGGAAATAAATTGGGAACCTCTGTCAGACACAATTTGAGAGGGTATCCCATGTAGGCGAAAAATCTCCCTAGCGAATATCTCGGCCAATTCGGGAGAAGATGGAAGTTTAGGCAGGGGAATGAAGTGTGCCATCTTAGTGAATCTGTCAACCACGGTGAGGATAACAGTCTGTTTTTTAGAGATAGGTAGATCGACAATAAAGTCCATGGCCAAGCAGGACCACGGCTTCTCTGGAACTTCTAAGGGGTGCAGGAATCCACAAGGAAGCGTATGAGGTTGTTTGGTCTTAGTACAAACCTCACATGCAGCGATGAAATCTTTAGTATCCCTACGTAAAGCAGGCCACCAGAAATCCTTAGAGATCAACGCAAAAGTCTTGCGAATACCAGGATGTCCCGCCATCTTGCTGTTATGGAAACACTGCAACAGTTCCAGTTGAAGAGCAGGAGGAACGAAATGTCGACCCACAGGAGTCTGTCTAGGTGCTAAATGTTGTAGCTTAACGATCTCGGCCAGTAACGGAGAATGAATCCTGAGATTCGTATTAGCAACAATATTGCATTTCGGAACTATAGAGGAAATGACCGGCTCAGGTACAGTAGAAGGTTCATACTGGCGAGATAAGGCATCGGCTTTAGAATTTTTTGAACCAGGTCTATAAGTCAGCACATAGTTGAAGTGAGTCAGGAATAAGGACCAACGAGCCTGCCTAGAGGACAGGCGCTTAGCCTCCCCAATGTAGGACAAGTTCTTGTGGTCCGTCAGGATAGTAATAGGGTGTAAGGTTCCCTCTAATAAATGTCTCCATTCCTTTAAGGCTTTAATGACCGCTAAGAGTTCTCTGTCGCCGATGTCATATCTGCTCTCAGGGCCCGAAAGTTTCTTAGAAAAAAAACCACATGGGTGCAATGGTTTATCTACCCCCAATCTTTGTGACAGAACCGCCCCTACTCCTGTCTCAGAGGCATCGACCTCGAGCAGGAACGGTAAGGTCGTATCCGGATGGGCTAGTATTGGAGCAGAAGCAAAAAGTTCTTTGAGACTCTTGAAAGCAGCTAGAGCATCAGTAGACCATGTCTTAGTATCCGCCCCTTGTTTGGTCATATTGGTGATGGGCGCAATAATAGACGAGTAGCCCTTAATGAAGCGTCTATAATAATTAGAGAAGCCAATAAATCTCTGAATAGCTTTGAGTCCCTGAGGCAATGGCCAATCTAAAATAGACTGGAGTTTGTCAGGATCCATCTTAAAGCCCTCCCCAGAAATCACGTATCCAAGAAAGTCTATCTGGGTCTGGTCAAAACTGCATTTCTCAAGTTTACAGTACAAACCATGTTGTAAAAGTTTGTGTAATACCTGTCTGACTTGTCGATGGTGGGTCTCAATCTCTTTAGAGTGTATGAGTATGTCATCCAGGTAGACAATAACACAATCATGTTGAAATTCCCTAAGAACTTCGTTAATCAAATCTTGGAAAACTGCAGGTGCGTTACAGAGACCAAAAGGCATGACCGTATACTCATAATGACCATAGCGGGTATTAAACGCTGTCTTCCACTCATGGCCTTGCTGAATTCTCACCAAGTTGTACGCCCCTCTGAGGTCCAACTTGGTGAAAATCTTAGAGCCCTTTAACCGATCAAAGAGTTCTGTAATCAAGGGGATAGGATAGGCATTCCTGATGGTTATTTTATTCAACCCTCGATAATCGATACAAGGTCTGAGTGACCCATCCTTCTTCTTAACAAAAAAGAACCCAGCCCCGGCAGGAGATGAGGATCTCCTGATAAATCCCTTGTCTAAATTCTCCTGAATATACTCCTCTAAAACAGCATTCTCTTTAGTGGATAGAGGGTATACATTGCCCCTAGGAGGCATGGTACCAGGTAATAGGTTAATTTTACAATCAAAGGACCTGTGTGGAGGTAGAGTATCAGCGTTCTTTTTATCGAATACTGCCTTTAAGTCCATGTACAAAGGAGGTATCTGTCTCTCTTTAGGCTGGGTAGTAGTGTCAGGTGTGTAAATTACAGCCAAAGGGGATACCTTCTGTAAACACCTCTCCTGACAACCCTGACCCCACGAGAGTATCTCCCCTAACTCCCAATCGATAGTAGGGTTATGTCTCTTTAACCATGGATACCCCAGGACTATGGGAACGGAAGGGGACGAAATAAGCATAAGAGATATACTCTCCTCGTGTAAGATACCAACAGACAGGCTCATGGATATAGTCTCACGAGTAATAACAGGCTCGAGTAGTGGTCTACCATCAATGGCCTCAACGGCCAAGGGGGTCTCTCTTAACTGGGAAGGAATAGTGTGCTTAGTGGCAAAGGCTTGATCGATAAAATTCTCAGCAGCGCCGGAATCTATCAATGCCACGGTCTTAAGTACTTCCTTCTTCCATGTTAAAGAAACTGGTAGTAAAAGCCTGTGATTTTTGTAATTATGCGTAGAGGACAAAATAGAAACACCCAAGGCCTGTCCTCTAGAGAAACTTAGGTGCGGGCGTTTCCCGAGCGAACAGGACAATTCAGGCGTAAATGACCTCTGACTCCACAATACATACACAATCCCTCCCTTCTCCTGTACAGTCTCTCCTCTTCTGAGAGATGAGTATTGCCTATCTGCATAGGTTCAGGAATTAGTGAGGTATTGGACTCAGGACTTAGAAATGCAGGTGCTAATTTAAAGGCAGGTCTTAGGTTCCTCTCTCGAGTGTTCTGTCTTTCTCTTATACGTTCATCAATACGAGAAATGAACGAAATTAAGTCCTCTAAATTCTCTGGTAGCTCCCTAGTAGCAATTTCGTCAAGGATAACATCTGATAACCCGTTCAAGAATACATCCATATAAGCCTGTTCATTCCACTTAACTTCTGACGCCAGAGACCTGAACTCTAGTGCATAATCCACTAATGTTCGGTTCTCCTGTCTCAGGCGCAACAGTAATCTGGCTGCATTGACCTTTCTACCAGGGGGGTCAAAAGTTCTTCGAAAAGCAGCTACAAAGGCAGTATAATTGTATACCAACGGGTTATCGTTCTCCCATAATGGGTTAGCCCATCTCAGAGCTTTCTCAATGAGTAAGGTGATAATAAACCCAACCTTTGCCCTATCGGTAGGATAGGAGCGAGGTTGCAATTCAAAGTGAATGCTGATCTGGTTTAAAAAACCACGACACTTCTCAGGTGACCCACCATAACGTACAGGTGGAGTAACACGGGAAGAGGCACCTACAGTAGCTACCTCTAGGCCTGAACCTACAGAGGAAATAGGAGTAGGACGCGTCTCCTCTGGAGGATTATTAGCACGAGACAACAATGCCTGTAGTGCTAAGGCCATTTGGTCCATTCTGTGTTCCATGGCGTCAAACCTGGAATCAGAGGAACCAACCTGACTGTTTGTACCTGCAGGATCCATTGGCCCTGTCGTAATGTCAGGATCGGGACAGGGATCCAACACGCAAAGTACAAACAGGTACAGGGTACGTATACCGGTCCTTAGAATGGCCGGGCTAACGTACAGAGAGTATAGAGAATGGTCAGAGACAAGCCGAGGTCGAGGGAGCGAGAAGACAGGTAAGCGAGGAACAAGCCGGGTCAAGGATAACGGAGGTAAACAGAGTAAGGAGACAAGCCGGGTCGAAACCAAAAGGATAACTGAGAAACACCAGAGCACTGTGTGACTAGACAGGCTAGAACCACGACAGGGCAATGAGCAACAGGGCGAAGTATGTTTAAATACCCTGGCTAGAGAGGATAGACACGCCTCCGACGAAACCTGATTAGTCTGTCTCGGACTGAGTGACAGGTCGTTCCGGATTGGCGTGATGACGTCGGCCTCCGGGCACCATGCTACAAAAGGAAGAGACTCCCTCGCGGCCGGCGTTTGTGTGACCGGGTCGACCGCGAGGAACAGAGGAAACATGGCGTCCGGACGGATGAACGTCTAAGTCTCTACCTCTCTCGGAGGTAGAGACTTCAGGTACCCTGACAAAAACTAAGCGCACGCACACCCACCGATATCCTCGGCACCTCAGCACTTTTCTCCACCCTCGGGGTACCTTTGTCTCCCTCTAAAACGATTGGCCCCACTACTAAACGTACTTTCTTGGGGATAGAGCTGGACTCTGGTACCTTCCGTGCCAGACTTCCCTCCGAAAAACTGGTCCGCCTGAGAGGGGAGATAGATTTGTTCCTGCGGAATGATGTATGCACCAGAAAAGAACTTCAGTCCTTATTGGGGTCCCTGAATTTCGCAATGCGCATCATTCCGCAGGGTAGATCTTTTGTGTCCAGGCTCCTTTGTCTGCTTCACGGGGTACCGGACGCCTGCCCAATTGCATTGGACCAGCACGCCAAAGCTGACCTACTCATTTGGGGGAAGTTTTTCCCCCTCTCTCCGACTCCTCACCCTGCATTTACACTGACGCTGCAGCCAACACGGGTTTCGCAGCTATATTCAGTAATCACTGGTTTAGGGGTCACTAGCCCGCTGAGACGGATGCCTTGCCGGGTTTTAGAGAAACTTCAGCCCTTTTTGAAATTTACCCCATCGTGCGGGCCGCACACACTTGGGGTCATCTCTGGTCCGGCAAGGCAGTAAAATGCTATTCCGACAACTCGTCAGCTTGCGATATCATTAACAAGGGGCGCTCTTCCTCTCTTACCATCATGCGGCTGATTCGCAAGCTGACCTGGTTGGCAGCAACCGTCCAGTTCCACTTAATTTGCCTTCACATCCCGGGTATTCACAACACGGACGCTGATGCTCTGTCTCGATATCAATATCAGGTGTTCTTCCAGGCACTACAGTCAGCCCACCATCAACCATCCAGAACACCGAGTTTTCACGAGTTAATCTTGGAGTGAACACACTTATGCACCATGCTAGGACTCTTACGCACCAAGCACTATCACCAAACACAACTATAACCTACAGTAGGGCACTTACCATTTTCAATAAATTTACAGCTGAATTCGGATTACAAGGTGATTTTTCTACCTATGGTGGCTTTTTCCTCCTTTTGCCACTTACACTTAAAACTTTCCCACAATACAATTAAATTATACCTCACGGGGGTGCAGCATCACAGCCTCACAAATTTCCCTAACAACACCCCTTTTTTGTCATCATACCCCATCAAGAAAATCTTAAAGGGGATCTCTAAAGTTTCAGTTCCACTTATCACCACCAGACTTCCTATAGATGGGCCTATCTTTAGATTACTTAGCAATCTCCTTGACGAATCCCCTTTTGATCCCAACACTAACCTGGTGATCAAATCTGCCATCTATTTAGCTTTTTATGGGTTCCTAAGACCTAGGGAATTTACCATTGTTTGTCAAGGAGATACCACACACAGCCTTATAACCTTACAACTCCCTAAATTAGACGATTATTACATTCTCACGATCCCAGCTACCAAAACTAATCATTCCCTACACCCCACTATCATTCCTCTCTTTCCAACAGAAAATGCTTGGTGTCCAGTTAAGGCACTAGACCACCTACGGTCAACCCATAACACGCACTTACCAGACTCACCAGTCTTACAACTGCAAGGGCACCCACTCACTACAGCAAAATTCACCACGCATGTTAGAATCTTATTGGGAAAATTGGGTTACAACCCAGCTTCGTTCTCCGGGCATTCCTTTCACATAGGAGCCACTTCATCAGCTTCTAGTACTAACACCCTGGTCGGTCCACATCATAAAGAGACTGGGTCATTGGAAGTCCTCTATATACAATATGTACATTCCACGGCCAGAAAGAGCTTCGCCAAGCCTTCAGGAATTTAGTCATGTATCAAATGTAATAAAGTGCGTTTTTTTTTTTAACTTCTCTTTGCCCTCTTTTATTTACAGGCCCACTCGGACGTTGGTTTCGGTACACCACAACCAACTTTTATCTCAGACACTTTCCATTACATATTAAATTCCGAGCACAAGTAGAAAGGCCATTAGGCCTGAATTTGTCGGAGGAGTAAGTCCCCTACTTAAACTCCCAGTCCCTACTCACCTCTGACGTTCAAGTTCAAGTGCACCCTTAGAACATACAATTCTCCTTGGTGGGCCCTCTTTTATTTACAGGCCCACTCGGACGTTGGTTTCGGCACACCACAACCAACTTTTATCTCAGACACTATCCATTACATATTACATTCCGAGCACAAATATATATATACACACACACATATATATATATATATATATATATATATATACACACACACACACATATATATATATACACACACATTCACTCAAACAAAAATACTTCAAACAAATGTACATCCACATTTAAAAGTGATCATTACATTCAGACACACCCCTGCAATCAAACGCAAATATCACACACAAACACACCCCTTTAATAAAACACAATAAATGTATACAATCACCCCTTCAAACACCAACACTGTACATTACACTAAAGCGCCAATAAATGCGGCAGTGCTGTACAGATATACAACCTAGAAATTTTGACTTGGGGTGCCTTGGAAAATTACTGAAATATTAAGGGCACCACTGGGCTATGTGATCACTCTGCAGAGGTAATATGGAGCAAAGAAGTAGCTGGCTTGGTTAATAGAATCAACACTGAAGTTATTACTCAATCACAAAGTCAGCACCCCGGCCTGTAGTGTGGAGCTTTACAAGTTTTCAACTAGCCACAACATAAGTGCCTTAGGTCTCAGATACCACTCACAATCCACAAATACACCTGTATCAAATGCTTGTACAGCAAGCAGTATAGCAGAAAGTTCATTGGCAATACATGTTTGAAACACTTGAACTAAATCCAAAGACACTATGTATCCCACAGGCAATAATACTGCTTCTAAAGCAATCTTTCCAATAAGACTGGGGAGCTAATCACAGTGTATCTGGTAATAAAGCTCCCCCAAAAAACATATCTTTCAAAGTTCTTTGGAACATAGAAGCCAAATGGAAAGGATTTCAGGAAGACATGTTTAGGTGGAGAAGGATGGAGCTATCCTGGCTGGGTAGGCAACAATGAAAATTATCATATTACCAAAAATGCCGTATCTCTTCCAAACGATACCAGTACAGGTGCCTGACAACCTCCTAACAAAAATCCAGAACAGATTAAACTCCTTTATATGAGTCAAACATGCTAGAAGAATCTTGAGTGGTAACTTATACTGACCCAAAGAGGATTGGAGTTTAATGATCTATTGCATTAAATAATACTATGTGTGGTGGCCCTGTCCCAGAGCATGCTATTCTTTGCACCTAGAACAAATTTCAATGGATGGACATGGTGGACTTAAGATTGGCCCCCTGGAGACTACAATCAGTCTATCACACCTCCAGATAAGCACTGATCAGGGATAGAAACCCTGCATTACCGAAACCTATTACAGAAGTAAACAGACATAATCAATGGCAGGAGTATTAGCTTACCCCCACCCCCCAAAAGGAAAATTAAATAAATTAGTGATCCTAAACTACTTAAACACGTTTTAAGACTGGTTGGGGCATTGTCCCAAGGATCTTTATGAACAGGCCTTCAGTGCTACGGCATGTTTTTATGGAACCTATACACTTTATAAGTAAACCGGCCACAATTGCTTTCCCAGTCACTTAAGGTGTTTCTCCTAACAGAGTACTAAGGTAGAAAAGACAGCATTTATGATTTTACCAAATAACTGTACTCACCAGTACGTGAACTGCTTCGGGGCTTCTGGGGCACAGTAGGGCGGGCAGTTAGAGAAGGCTTTGAAGATTGAAGGGGTGGTTTAGGACTTGTGGGTGTCCCACTGGTAGAACCCTTAGATCGTACACTGGCTTCTGACTTCAACTCACATTTTAAATTTTTTTCTGGTGAGGATTCTCCTCTAGTTAGAGGGAATCTGCTCTCAGCACTCACTGGCTGGTGTTTGGGAACTAGATTGAAGGAGAAAAAACAAAACAACTCTTAACACGATTTAATTAAAAGACTACTTCCCAAATAAACTGCATATAATATAAACCCATACATATATACATATAGAAATATATATATAAAATGGGGCACAGGTAGGTGTATTTTAACAGTGAGAGACCGAATAACAAAACAAAATCCATAAAAATGCATGTCAAAAAGTTATAAATTGATTTGTATGTCTGAGTGAAATAAGTATTTGATCTCCTATCAATCAGCAAGATGTCTGGCTCCCCCGGTGTCTTTTTATACAGGTAACAAGCTGATATTAGGAGCACTCTCTTAAAGGGAGTGCTCCTAATCTCAATTTGTTAAATGTATAAAAGACACCTGTCCACAGAAGCAATCAATCAGATTCCAAACTCTCCAGCATGGCCAAGACCAAAGAACTGTCCAAGGATGTCAAGGAAAAGATTGTAGATCTACACAAGGCTGGAATGGGCTACAAGACCATCGCCAAGAAAACAATGGGCTACAAGACCATCGCCAAGAAAACAATTGGTAACACACTATGCCGTGAAGGACTGAAATCTTGCAGCGCCCGCAAGGTCCCTCTGTTCAAGAAAGCACATGTACAGGCCTGTCTGAAGTTTGCCAATGAACATCTGAATGATTCAGAGGAGAACCGGGTGAAAGTGTTGTGGTCAGATGAGACCAAAATCAAGCTCTTTGGCATCAACTCAACTTACCATGTTTGGAGGAGGAGGAATGCTGCCTATGACCCCAAGAACACCATCCCCACCATCAAACATGGAGGTGGAAACATTACGGTTTGGGGGTGTTTTTCTGCTAAGGGGACAGGACAACTGCACCGCATTAAAAGGACGATGGACGGGGCCTTGTACCATAAAATCTTGGGTGAGAACCTCCTTCCCTCAACCACGGCTTTGAAAATGGGTCGTAGATAGGTATTCCAGCATGACAATGACCCAAAACACACAGCTAAGGCAGCAAAGGAGTGGCTCAAGAAGAAGCACATTAAGGTCCAGGAGTGCCCTAGCCAGTCTGCAGACCTTAATCCCATAGAAAATCTATGGAGGGAGCTGAAGGTTCGAGTTGCCAAATGTCAGCCTCGAAACCTTAATGACTTGGAGAGGATCTGCAAAGAGGAGTGGGACAAAATCCCTCCTGAGATGTGTGCAAACCTGTGATTGCCAACAAGGGTTTTGCCACCAAGTACTAAGTCGAAGGGGTCAAATACCTATTTCACTCATTGACATGCAAATCAATTTATAACGTTTTTGACCTGAGATTTTCTGGATTTTTATGTTAGTTATTCTGTCTCTCTGTTAAAATACACCTACCCTTAAAATTATAGACTGATCATTTCTTTGTCAGTGGGCAAACATTCAAAATCAGCAGGGGATCAAATACTTTTTTCCCCTCACTGTAACTACCCATTATGCTTTGCATTAGTCCGGTGTTTTTAAAAAGCTATTAAATCCTGTGAGCTTTGAAATGCTGTTTAGTGAATGAGTGAGTGTGCTGGATCTTGTATACATTGGCTCCATCAGCACCCTTATAATGTATACATATTCTGGTGAGTGCAGTAATTTTAGTTATATATATATATATATATATATATATATATACACCCACATATACATATGTGTGTGTGTATATATATATATATATATATATATATATATATATATATATATATATATATATATATATACACACATACATACACACCCACATATACATACATACACATATACATACATACACATATACATACATTCACATATACATACATACACATATACATACATACACAAACACACACACACAAACACACACATCACAATAACTACTGTTTATGAGCTTTGATTTTTTTTTTTTGGGCTGTGTAGTAGTGAAAGTTGGCTGTGCTACATGTTGTTGTAATGGTTTTAATGGCGGTAGGCCTAGTTCGATGATACTAGGGATCCCCGATGCCTCTGCTCACCATATAGGGAAGGTAGAACTTAAATTTTGGCATTAGTCATATCAATAGCATCCATATTTGGATGGCAGCTATAGACTGAGACTCACTCACAGAGTCCATAAGTTAAACAACTAAGATGTTCAATACCTCTTATATTGAATGAATATACTGATGCAGACCTGGGTGTGGACAATGACATCAGCAAGAAGTGGATGAGCATAATTAAATTGTCTGGAAGGGATAAGACGCGCATTGTAATATTAAAATTATATGGCGAAGGGGAAAAAAAGGAATTGTGACATATGAAAATCGGAAATGTGCCACAGTGTAAACTCTATGGCATATGAGACTATGGAGTGAAAAATGAAATGATAGAACACAATATCTTCTGATGAAATAAGGCATATGGAGTTATGGGAGGGATGAAACATGATATACTACAGAGCATGACATTTTAAAGTAAAATATAAAGTATAGTGTGTGTCCCTGTGAGGTGAAATCTGGATTAAGAGAGAGGCATATGGAATAACTGGGTGAAATGCTATGAATAAACAGTGGAGAATCCGTCCAGACACACAAATCCTGAGCTTACCTGCTCCACTCCCATCCATTTTCTCTGTAGTGCCTATGCCATCAGATGGATCTTTGCCTGATGCATCATTTCCAAATTTCTGTGTAGGAAAAGAAAATATTATCATTCTGTAAACACAAGACAAAATATAGTTGAATGAAATTTTAAACACATGCCATGATCACAAAAATAAAATGTCTACATTTTACATGTTTTTAAAGATTACAAGTCATACTATATCCACCACATGCAAACAAAAAAGAGAAAATGCCATTATATTGTTAAACTAAGGCATACAAAATGTTGAATATTTTTTTTTTGAGTAGAAATAAATTCATCCCTAGACCAGTTCCTTTATATACATTTTGCAAAGAATCCTTTAATGTTCATAGCAGCAATGGTTGACATAGGTCAATACTTTTGCCACTGGCACTCAGACCTGTAGGACAAAGCATGCCCTCAGGACAGGACTGACAGACTAAATGACTGATAAGCCATATGTGACCTGTTGCAGCCAATTCTGATTTCAGAAAACATGCTAAGTATAGCGTTTGTTTTTTGACAAAACCCCAAATAACATCTCTTCATATAGCATACTTTAAGACGTTTTTGACATAAAAATTAGAAGAAAAAAAAAACAATAATGCTAGTTGAGATAGATGAAGAATTAGTTTTTCATGGATGCGGTGGAGGATATAGTTGTGTTCAAAAGTTTGCATACCCTTGCAGAAATTGTGATATTTGGCATTGATTTTAAAAATATGACTGATCCTGAAAAAATTTTAAAAAAAAAAGGTATTTGATTGAAGTATAGTGATCATATAAAGCCATTTATAATCACATAGTTGTTTGGCTCCTTTTTAAATCATAACAGAAATCACCCAAATGGCCATGATCAAAAGTTTACATACCCTTGAATGTCTGGCCTTGTTACAGACACACAAGGTGACACACACAGGTTAAAATGGCAATTAAAGGTTAATTTCCCACACCTAAGGCTTTTTAAATTGCCATTAGTGTCTGTGTATAAATAGTCAATGAGTTTGTTAGCTTCCATGTGGTTGCACTGAGCAGGCTAGATACTGAGCCATGGGGAGCAGAAAAGAACGGTCAAAATACCTGCGTAACAAGGTAATGGAACTTTATAAAGATGTAAAAGGATATAAAAAGATATCCAAAACCTTGAAAATGCCAGTCAGTACTGTTCAATCAGTTATTAAAAAGTGGAAACTCCATGGATCTCTTGATACAAAGCCAAGGTCAGGTAGACCAAGAAAGATTTCAGTCATAACTGCCAGAAGAATATTTCGGGATACAAAGAAAAAACAACAGGTAACCTCAGGAGAAATACTGGCTGCTCTGGAAAAAGACGGCTAGGTTGTTTCAAGGAGAACAATACAATGATATTTGAACAAAAATAAGTTGCATGGTCAAGTTGCCTTTATTGCGCCAATGCCACTAAAAAGCCCAGTTCACTAGGCCCGACAACACTTTCACACACCTCACGGTTTTGGTCACACTGTCATTTGGAGTGACAAGATCAAAATAGAGCTTTGTGGTCACAACCATAAGCGCTATGTTTGGAGGTGGGTCAACAAAGCCTATAGTGAAAAGAATACCATCCCCACTGTGAAGCATGGTGGTGGCTCACTGATGTTTTGGGGGTTGAGCTCTAAAAGCACAGGGCATCTTGTGAAAATTGATTGCAGGATGAATGCAGCATGTTATTACAAAATACTCCAGACAATTTGCATTCTTCTTCACGATGGCTGCGCATGGGACGATCTTGGACTTTCCAGCATGACAATGACTCTGAGCACAAGGCCAAGTTGACCCTCCAGTTGTTACAGCAGAGAAAGGTGAAGGTTCTGGAGTGACCATCACAGTCTATCATACCACTCTCGGGAGATCTCAAAAGTGCAGTTCATGCAAGACGACAAAAGACTTTGCATGACCAGGAGGCATTTTGCCAAGACAAATGGGCAGCTATACCACCTGCAAAAATTAGGTGCCTCATAGACAACTATTACAAAAGGCTGCACGCTGTCACTGATACAAAAAGGGGCAATACACAGTATTAAAAACTAAGGGTATGCAGACTTTTGAACAGGGGTCGTTTAATTTTTTTTCTTTGTTACCATCTTTTATTTTATGATTGTGCCATTCTGGTTTAACCTACAGTTGAATATGAATCCCATAAGAAATAAAAGAAATGTGTTTTGCCTGCTCAAAAATAAGCTGCATGGTCAAGTTGCCTTTATTGCGCCAATGCCACTAAAAAGCCCAGTTCAATATGCCCGACAACACTTTGACACACCTCACACTTAAAAATGGTACATATATCACCAATGGTATGCAAACTTTTGAGCACATCTGTATAAATGGTAGAGTGAAAAAGAAAAAAGGAGAAAAGTTGAAAAGAGAAAACAAAATAGGGAGAAGAGATATTGGAAGAATTTGTGTGCTTGGACTCAAACATATTTGCCATTGCTGGTCTAGAAGCATACCGTTGTAAACAATATAGTTTATGTGCGGAATGTAACTAACAGCATCACGGCTCTTAGCTGATACAACCAGACTCAGGCTGATGCTGCACATAACATGATGTTACAGTTTAAAGGCTCTTTATGGAAAAACAGTGATAATAAATATTAGAAAATGGTTACAAGTGCCTATATTCTATTGCCCTTGTTAGCAACATGATGTTTTAATTTAATGACTTGTGACACTAGACAAGATGTTGCAGTGTTACTTTATTTTACTTGTTTAATAGTTGCATAATGTTTACATTAAAATGAAACCACACAAGATGAACAGTATCTTGAAATAATTTGCTTGTGTGCATAATTTTCTACTCTAAGATAATTAGCCTCTAATCTCTGAGGCTTAATTGTCTGCATCACTGTATAACAAATTCAAACGTAATGTAAATGGCCCCTAGGTGGAGCTGTGGAAAAGCAAATTAGCTGGTGCTCAGCTTACATTAATCTTCACAGCAGTTGCATGAATAGCAGGTTTTAAAGCTCCAGTGTTAACTATGATTTTGTACATGTATGCATGATCTGCAGGACATCATCTCAGCAGCCATACTTAAGAAATATTAAAAATCCTATTGCAATCCGTGCAGTGTAAAACAAATATCTTTGCAGACGATCCTGATTAATGGTCCCAATGCCACTCCAATTAAAGTGCTTTTTGTCAAGAGATTCATACATGGACAAACGTAATGTCCTCTCTATCAATGCCATGAAATAATACACATGTAGTAAAGAGTGATTTTATGTCAAGACACAAAGGTTCATATTGCTTAACCCTTTCTTTACTGTCCACCAAGAGCAGCAAGAACAGAAAATAAAATATATATATTTCTTCACGATTTTCTTCACGGAATAAATTGCTTGAAACAAGTCCTCTAGAGTGCTCTCTTCTCTTTTTGGATATATATATATATATATATATATATATATATATATATATATATATATATATATATATATGTGACGAAACCAACCTCACCACTGGGCATTGGAGAAGCCTGCTTGCCCGCCTCCTACCTGCTGACTATGGCCCCTTGAAAATTGGTACGTTTAGAGAACTATATTTGGGCATATTGTATTTTATTGTGCGACTGCTGGCCCTTTAAGCACAGTGAATGGTATTTTATTGTACTGCTGCTGGCCCTTTAAGAACTGTCTGGGGACATATTGAGACTTTGGGTAACAATACCCTTTAAGACTATGGCCCCTGAAAAGTATGAACTTTTATTGTGTGTGTATGGCCCTTTAAGAACCGTCTGGGGACATATTGTGACTTTGCTGAACAATGCCCCTTTAAGACTATGTCCCCAGACCTGTAAAATAACTTGTTCCTGGCTTTCCCACACTTGGTTCAGTAAATAGGGCTTACTGAGCCAAGTACCACACAGGCGGACCACCCAGAAGTTAAAGTGTGCAGGCAATTTACCTCCCAGGCTGTGAGGTTACTGCAGGTTAATTGCACGTGGCGGCGGCCATCTTTGTTCAGTCGAATGCGGTCAGCGGTGTATGCTAAAGATTCTGTGGAACTAAAATCGGCTACACATTTTACCGAACACCGCTGACCCTTACCTTCTTCCATACTGAACTTGCAGCTCCAGAGACTAAGTCCCGTTCGAAATGGGACTTAGTCGTTTTTTCGCATGAAATTGACCGGCCGCACAGCCCAAATCTATGGAACTGTTTTGGGCAGGAAAACGTGCTTGCGGTCGGTCATAAAGGGACCTCCAGCTAACTTTTGATCCGCTGGAGGGATTTGGCTGAATTTTGGAAGGGTGTATGTTTAAAGTGTGCGGATTCTAAATATATGGTTTTTGGGAAGATTGGATGTACGGTTTTAAAGTTATAGCACATGTATAAAAACTGTATTTTCCCTGGCTGTAATAATTATGTTAACTGGTTATCTTAGGGGAGGGAACTTGTGGGTTGCAACCGTTATGCTATTGGCTGTTTTACCCCGCCCCTGTGGGCGGTCTTTTATGTGTAAGATGGAAATAAAAGCAGACTGGGTGTGCTAGCACCTCAGATCATCTTGTACCTTCATGAAGTTTCGGCTCATGTTTGGGGGATTGGAGAACTACACTCTGGGGATTGCTATAATCACTATACTCCCCAGGGTATTATCGCTGAGCTCTGCTAAGAGCTGTTCCTGTGCCTGCTCTCTGGAATTCGGAGAGGTCCATCTACTGGAAGCTAGACCCTGGTCTTGGGTCCAGAGTGGGTAGCGTGGCGAGACCCCAACCAAGCTGCGGCGGTTCGTGGGAGTCTACAGTGGTTATGGTGTCTGGTGGAGTGCTTGGGGACCTCGGAAAGCACTAGGAGCATCCGTCAGCGGAGGGTACCCGGTCGGGGTGCCAGCGGTTCCGTTACAATATATATATAACAAATACAGTGAGACACCAGCCAATCCCCATCCAAGTCCCAGTATAACATCAAGCACCACCTCTAAAGCTTCCTCTTTCTTTGCTGCTCCACAAGATAAGTACTAATAAGTACTAATAATTTTACTCTTAACAGTATCTGTTTTTCATTGACTTTATCTACTTTGGTTACTTCTTATTTGCTTATAATCTTTTTATTCTACTTTAATAATACGGTTTTTGATTCGTTTTATTTACCTTTGAGACCAGGGTTCTAGACCTTCCTTTAGGAGATTCTTGCATGTGATTCCCCCCTCTTCTGAGCTTTGCTATGTTGCTCCTATTGTTTGGGGGGTCTCTTGGGTCTTTTTCACCCCTTATATCTTATTTTCTCTATTTTCCCTTATTTTTATGTTCTGGGTCTCTCCCCCCTTCTTCCTGGCTGTTTGGCGCCCTTTTGCGCCCATTTTTTGCACCACTGTTTGGCTATTTCGCGACAGAGTTCGGCCTTTCGGCTAAACTTTCTGCAAATTCGGGCAGTTTGTGAGTTTGGCCGCAAATTGTACCATTCGGCAATTTGGCTGTGAACGTTTCTCGTTCAAGTGTTTTGCCGCAAATTGTTTTTGTTTGGTAGTTTTTGCAGTGAACTGGCCGTTCATTAGTTTGTTCCCACGAATTTGTCCTGTCGAGTTTTGGTTCGCGAATTGGACGCGTTTGCGGGATCTGATGCAAGTCTCGAAGATTGGCGGCGGCCATTTTCTGATCTTACCCATCCTTCTGGCTCTGTCTTTGCCTTGTGTCTACCCTGTCTGCTGGTCTGGGCCCTGGTGAGCTCCCCTATCTCTCCCTTTCTGGTGTAGCTAGTTTGAGTGATTAACCCCTACTAGCCTGTATTAATTTTGTCTACAGCTGTATTTCGTCATCTAAGGGTCTAGTATTGTACTTTTTTTTTGTGGGTCTCACATTGCAAAAGGTGCCTGCCTGCCCCCCTTCCTCTGGTGAGATGGATATACCTCAAGACCTGGGGAACCCCTCTTCAGTTTCAAGCTCCCCTCCATCAGTATTTGGCACTATGGCTCATGCTGATGAGGCTCAGTCCCTGGCGCTGCAACATTCATTCAATAGAGCAGCTGCTAAAATACCATTACATAGCAGCAAACAGATATTTTAAGCTGCTGGTGCCTCTGGAGTCCCACGGACATCAAGGTGTAGAGTCCTCCAGAGTCTTGCAACTGTGCATAAACCTTCTATTTGGCCACCACTAACCAATGCTCACAAAATACATGAAGACTAATTTTCAAACAGTCCTGTTCACTGATGAGTGCTGTGCAACCCTGGATGGTCCAGATGGATGGAGTAGTGGATGGTTGGTGGACGACCACCCTTTTTCAACAAGGCTGCAACATCAGCAAGGCGGTGGTGGAGCCATGTTTTGGGCCGGAATCATGGGAAGAGAGCGGGTCGGCCCCTTTAGGGTCCCCGAAAGTGACCTCTGCAAAGTATGAGGAGTTTCTGACTGACCACTTTCTTCCCTGGTACAGAAGGAAGAACTATGCTTTGCATAATAAAATCATCTTAATGCATGACAATGCACCATCTCATGCTGCAAAGAATACCTTTGCATCAATGGCTGCTATGGGGATAAAAGGAGAGAAAGTTATGGTGTGGCCTCCATCCTCCCCTGACCTCAATCCTATTGAGAACCTTTAGAGCATCCTCAAGCAAAAGATCTATGAGGGTGGGAGGCAGTTTACATCCAAACAGCAGTTCTGGGAGACTATTCTGACATCTTGCAAACAAATTCAAGCAGAAACTGTCCAAAAACTCACAAGTTCAATGGATGCAAGACTTGTGAAGCTGCTATCAAATAAAGGGTCCTATGTTAAAATGTAACGTGACCTATTAAAATGTATAAAAAGTTAAAATGTTGTTATCAGTTTGATTGAAATAGATTTTGATTTCAGTAAATATGCTGCAAATGCAACAAATGACAATTTTCAGTTCTTTACAACCTATAAAGTGTTTTGAAACTCACTGTGCGTAATAATTTGGAACAGTGCATTGTAAGTTTATGTTTAAAAAAAATACTGTTATCATTAGGTTTGTTTAATAAAATTTGAATTGTACTCTTAATAGTTGATAACATGAGAATTATGCTGACTGTTATTTACATCAATTATTTAGGTAAATGAGAAAAATATATTTTGCATAATAATTTGGAACAGGGTGTACAGAGGACATTGGTCGGAGGACGAAGCCCGACTCCACATCAATGCTCTGGAGTTCCTGGCCAGTTCCTTTGCGATTCTAAGTTTCTGCGCATGGACAAAGTCTTGGTGGTCCGTTATGTCAATCACATGGGCGGCACGCAGTCGGCAGTTCTGGCTCACTTGGCGAGTCCTACTCCAGGGTCACCGTCAACAGGCCGAATTGATCCTGCTGGCCCCGTTTTGGGGGACTCTATCCTGGTTCCCACAACTGCTGGCAGTGGATTTCCCCCGGCTGTTGTCGTCTTACCTGGACCTTCTTCTGGATCCAACAGGCCTACGGCATCGGCTGTTGCTGGATGGATCCCTCCTGCTGCTTGCGTGGTGCATTTCTGGGGTCCCTGGTATGTCCAAATAGATGTTGCAACTAGATGCCTCCTAGCGGAGGCATGGGCTCCCGGTACTAGACACTCATATGGGAGCACTTGGCAAGCTTGGGCTGGCTGGTGCCTTGCTAGGAACATGGATCCCGTTTCGGTACCTGTGACTGCAATCCTTCAATTCCTTACCTCGTTATTCGAGACTAGCTGTGCGTATCGCACAATTCATTTGGAAAGGTCGGCCATTTCTTCGGCTCATCAGGGTTTTGACGGTTGTCCCGCTGGCCAACACCCCTTGGTGCTTCGGGGCTCCAGACTGTCCCACCCTCCTAGGCCTCGTTACTCTTCTACTTAGGATGTCTCCTGCGTGTTGTCTCTCTTCAGTTCCTGGCCTCCTAACTCAGACCTATTCTTACGACTTCTAAGTTAGTTTAACTTGTTTCTCCATCCCTGATGATTTTTTCTTTCATGTAGGGATTCCTGGGTGTGGTAGGTATTCTGTTGTATGCACAGTATTTATTTAGTGGTTTTAGGTTCACGTGTGGCCTGGCTCGATTTTTCATGTTTTTGTAATGTGGGTTTTGCTCTGTTTGTAATACGACTTGCTATCTGTGGTTTCATGTGTATTGGCATTTGCAATTTGGTTTTAGTATCGATTTAACAGTTGGGCTCCTGTTTTGTGTTTTCACAGCTTGATTCGGTGTTGCTCGATGGTCTTCCTTCTTCCCGGTGTGTTTCACTTAAGATGGCTGGTTTCCGTTACAGTCTTGAATTTTGTTTCCGGTTGAGACGTTCCATGGACTGCCAGTCACTGGATTTCATTACCGTGTTTTCCGGATGTTCGGATTGTCTTTTGGTTCCGGTTTTCTGTCTCTCCTCGTGATGTGTCGCATCTCCAAAGAAAGAGGAAGCTGGTATGCCAAACATGCAAGAATGAGTAACACTATGTGTATACTGTAAATATTACAGATAGATGGGATTTCAATGCTTTGTCTATATCATTGTAAACCATAAAATGTTGCTTCCTCATATGTGTTTCCCATTTTAGCGTAAAGAGATTTGTCTTTCTGGGCTCTCTGGTGGAATTGTCAAATATCCCAAACACTTTTAACGTTTCAGTAACTGTGAACAAAAATAGTTCTTGATGTCATAAGTAACATCGTATAGTATATGAAGAGGTGGAAAGACAAGTCGAGAACATTGGGCACATATAGTCACAAGAGGTTAAGGAGGCAGGTTAAAGCGGGAAAAAAATTCTACAAACAAGTCCTTACCTTCGCTGCTCTTCTTTCCTGTTTAGCTTTCATCTCAGCTAACAGACCACTTCCCATGACTTGGACACCAAGCCTCCTTCCAGACTGGGGGCTACTTTTGGTGTCACTTTTCTCGGCCTTTGCACCATCTTCACTTTGTAGATTCTCCTCTAAAGAGTCTGGTGTTTTGACCTCTTCTAATCGCTCAGTGCTGCTGCCTGCACTCGTACTGGTACTAACAGCCCCATTACTTTCAGACAATTTTTCTTTTTTTACAGCATCTGGTGCAGGGCTTTTAATAGATGGCCTAGGTGAAGAGGGCTCTTCATTCACTGTAACAGTCTGAGGGCGATCAGATTTGCTTCTGGATTTTATTAAATTCAGAAACCCACTCTTTCTAGAGTCCCGTCTCTTCTTCTCATCACCATCACCAATGTCTTGAGGATCCCCATTCTTGAAGGAAGATTTTCTGTAATCCAAAAATAAAAGCACTATTTATATTGGCCCAATATGTCTTTATACTCAATATTTGTTTCCATATTAAAACTCGGACATTTATGTAATAATAATTTATTGCAGTCACTTGTACCACATTCAACATACTGTCTCCTTTTTGTCTGGCAAAAACGCAGTCAGAAAAGCTCTACAAATGTAAAAAAAAAAAAAAAAGGTAGCACGGAGGGGCCGTTTTCATTCAAAAAATTTTTCTCTTTGCGACAGTATTTTCCTTCATCTGTACCCTTACCGACAATTATGTATTGCATCTCTTTTTTTCTTATTTTAAATAGTAGAATTCTCACTAAATATAAAAAAGAGGCACAAGAGTCCACGGTTTTTCCAACAATTCTTTCCACCACTGTTAGAGTGATGGTTTTCATTGACAGATAAGCAGCTTTCATGATTCTCCTTTTTGTTTAAGGACTAAAAAATCCTTCACATTACAAATGTATCTTTTTTATATCAATGCATCTTTATTTCCTTACTAATAATAATTTCTTACTTTGTGGGGAAAAAGGAGTACACATCTCAAATAAGTGGCACACATGGATTATTTTGATGCATTACAGAAATTACGGGGAAAGAAATGTCCCCATTGTATAAATGTGGAGTAACATAACCAAATATAGCTGAATTGGAAATATTCAGAAATTCAGCTATACTTACAGCCTGGCTATTTTATCCTGAATTTTGCCATTTGCATTTCAGTTCACCATCATCCATGTAGTGTATAAGCTGGTCTGTAAAGTCAATCATTTACTCTTGCCTGGATTATGACAATTCTTCCTGATGTCTATTTTTCTAGTGTTCTAGCAATATTGTATTACACATCTTTGCTTTTCCAGAGGTATCAATTTTGGAATTTGTAGGCACACCTACTGCAGGCTGGTTTAGGATTTGTTTCCATACCATATGATGTTGGCGTTCAGGAAGAATGACCATGATCCTCTATTGGGTATTCTGTTACTGGTTTGGCCGATGCTTGCCTAGAGCCATGTTGCATTCTTTAGCTACTTGCTATTTCACACTTCATGTCATGTGTTTTACTCTCTATGCTCATATACTGAACACCTGATGTCCATTCGGGCTGCTTTCACATTATAAACTCGTCACATGCCTCCAAGTACCAAATAAAAATAAGACTTGAAAACCAGAGAAATGCTTGCCAATATGTGATGTATGAAACTGATAAAGTATATCATGTCTTTTAATTAAATTATTATTGGATAGAGAGCACTTATCACTTTTTTCACTATCTTTAATTAAATTATATTTTAGTTTGTCAGAGCCACAAGCTCCTACCCTTCCAGCCCATGTATCAATTCACTGGTCAAAATAGTGTAAAAAATTGGTGGTATAATATAATTGGATATTTTGCCTATAAATAAAACTATTTGCAAAACTACTGCAAAACAGTGGCAGTTGCGACAGCCAACCCCAGGTTAGGCACCACCAACCACCATCAACAAGAGTGTGGTATTCCTCCTTTTCTTCCTCATATAAATAAAAGTATTTTGCAGACATCATATTCTGTCTACGTACTTTGATTCCATTCTGGTCACTTTCTTGCTGAAGAATTCATCAACGCCTTCATCTACTCTAGACGTGAGGCCATTCTGTTCCACATCCAAGGATGCTTCTGCACCAAGTTGCTAAATCAAATTGCACAAAGATATAAAAAATGATTCAGTTATCTTCAATGTTATTTTATAATACACCAAATTACATCATATATTTCTAAATGATATATGGAGTTGTACTGAAATGGGTTTACAGTTGCTGATTAGATGTGTAATTTTGCATTAATGAGCCTTTAAATAAAGTTTGGTTTACCAGCTGTCTGTCAATACAAATCAACACATTGATTTGTGTCCTTGGGGAAATTCAGTTTAATTTTTTAGGTTTTATGTGTTATAATGCTGTTTTTTTTTATAAAACCTATTCAACACAAACATAGGTAAGACTGAGAGTAAAGTGTTCTGAAATTTTTGCCAAGCTTTTAGAGGATCATGAGTGAAGGGGTTACAGTAAGGATACAGTTCTTGTTTGTTAATATCAATACCAAGAATGCATCACTTCTATGTAAACAATCTAACCAGTTCTACAAGAAAAGGCATGCCAGAAATACTAAACAATAACAGATAAATTAAAGGAAGGATAGAAATAAACAAAAGTGAAAAAAAAAATATGACAGTCAAAGCCATAAAGTTATGTTAATGCAAAAAAAAAATTAAAAAAGCTAAGTAACACAAATATTTATATTCCAGAGCCTTACATTTGCTTTGCTAGGTTGCTGCTTTTTCATCCTTTTTGGTCTTAGTTTGGTATAGTGCTCTAGTTTTTTTGCTTCTTCAGATGGCAGCTCTGCAATGACATGAGATGTCCTCTTCTCCTGCTTGCCAGTGGGATATGGGGGGTCCTCGATGTGTATTGGAACATCCTCAAGTGCTTTATCCAAGTCAAACTCCATTTCTGTAAGCCAAAATCATACAATATTAAGCCATGTTTACGTAACAGTATTAATAAAATGTTAAATTTGGTCAGCAAAAACAAACAAAAAAAGGACAAAACAACATAATTCATTTATTTGATATAGATTTTCTGTGTGTATAGACCCACTCAGTGCCTAAAAGAACATCAGTTTACTTCCTTAGAAAGCAGTCATGATAGTGATTTTATGATCAGTAGAAATACTCTTGAATAACTCTCAAAGGACTATTCATTAACGGAACACAATAGCGTTAGGAATACGGTTTTGTATTCTTATCGCTGCAGTGTCCTTCTGCATCTGCACTCCACTCCCCCGTCTTGAAAGAGTTAAACACTTATTTAACACTTACCTTAATTCAAGTACCGAGGTCCCATGCCAATGGAGTATCTAATGTGCATGTGCTGCGAGCACAGCGCACACACATTGAATCAATGCTTTCATATTGATATTTTGAAGACACTGGGCATCTTCATGCAAAGCGTAAGGACATCAAACATGTCACGGAGTTCAGCTGTGTGGAAATGCAGGAAGAGCTTCTAGAGCAGGGGTTCTCAATCCGGTCCTCAAGGAGCCCCTACCAGTCCAGGATTTAGGGATTACCCTGCTGTGTCTAAAGTGTTTGTTCCCCCTGCCCCTAAAAACACATTAGACACAGCAGGGTAATCCCTAAATCCTGGACAGTTCGGGGGTCCTTGAGGACTGGGTTGAGAACCCCTGTTCTAGAGGCTATGTGGAAGACAGCCACTAGAGGCTGTCTTAATCTTGCAACATAAATATTGGCATTTCCCTGAAACTGCAGTGTTTTAAATTGCAGGGTTAACGGTACAGAGATACTGCACCCAGATCACTTCAGTGATCCAGTTCACTTCAGGAAGCTCTTAGATATGTAATACAATAAATCACATTAAGTTATGTGAAAACCTGAAAATATATACATATTGTTCCATTGTAACTCCTTCTGCACCTTCCTACGATTGAGTGTTGTGTTTCAAGGTTCAACTGAGCATAATACATTCAACGGATTTACAAATAGTTAAAATTTTTAATTTATACATTAACTAGAACCAGATACTCAGATGATAAAAAATAGATAATTGAAGCAAATTTTTTTCACAGGGATCTGTTTTGAATAATTTAAAAGGAGATTAGTTAGAGGTACCTACCAAAAGCTCTGGATACGGGGCGCAACATTCTGCTGTGAATACTCTTTCTCTTGGACTTGGGAGTCATCTGGAATAATCATTTAAATAAAAGGTAAATAAGCCATCCTAAAACAGAACCCTTTATGTAGTACATCAATTGACTGTCATGTAGTTTATGTGAACTGAAGAAAAAAAAAATGCAAACCAGTTTCTCTTTCACAAATCAAAGGCTGGTCTCGCATAAGAATTAACCATTTCTAAACCAAAGTGCAAGGCAAATCGTGTTCTACATACACTTGGCTTACAAGGGCAAGTAATAGACAAATTTCATAGAGTATTCTCTTCGCTTTTAATACACACACAAAAAAGCACAGTATTAAGAATTACTTTTTACCTTCATCTTTTGAAATGCTGACAATCAAATAATTAAAAAAACGACATGCCAAGCCAATTGCCGTTCTGCTTTTTAGAAGACAATTTGACGATCTTTTAACAACTTCTTATTACAAATATGAACATAACACGAAATCACATGAACTCACAGAATGATACAATATAAAATACAGGGCCTATAAAAAAAAAAAAAAAACATCTTATGAGGGGCATGTAAGGATTCTTGGAAACTACAACATGGAAACGGTAAGTAGTGTGAAAACAGATGTCACATGGCTGTAAGTTACAAAGTATGCAAGTTAATATAACTTGAGAAAAGGCACTCTCTAAAAAGCAAAACAGATAGGCATATCAAATCATCATCACACAGAATGGGCTGAAACAAGCCAGTTTGTGGTAATATTTTGAATGTCTTCAGATCCTGGACACAAAAAGAGAGGGTACTTTTTTTTTTTAATAGCAGAAATGCAAAGTTATGTTAATAGCTCTAGTTGCCCTCAGACGTATCGTTTTCTATGTCACTTTTGGCTACTTTCCAGGAGTAACAACACGGTTTATAAATTGCTGAATAAACATTATGAATGAAAGAAGAAGACTAAGTGTCAATAGTTTATCAACAGTTTATCAAAGTAGAAAAAGTTCTGTGTATAAAAATTGCACTTATGGTCAATAAGGAACTCTATACGTAAAAAAGCTGCTACCACACTTATGTGAGTTCCTCCCCAACCACACACAAAACAAAGCAATGAAGATAAGCGTACTAAGTAGTGATCCTACCACCAGTGCATATAGTGGAACGCTATACAGTATTTGTAAGGTGTAACACACTTACCCTTATACAATAAGGGATATCTTGTACAATAAAGACTGTAATAAACAGAAAAAAAAACACTATGGTGCAATAAGGTCTTTTATAGAAAATGTGGCAGGATAATAAAGTAGTGATTCACTCACAAGTGTAGAGCCAAACGGGATAGGCTCAAATCACTTTGACAGTTGTGTTCTATGGTGACACTGGCCCTCTTCTGTCTTTATGTTGAACACACTCAAGAGGGGAGACAATAAAACACAGGGAAGCCACAGCTTCTGGTGAAGTACGTAGCATAAAAAGTGACTAGTGCACAAACTTATAAATGAACTGCTCACCTTCTTAAAGGACCACTCTAGGCACCCAGACCACTTCAGCTTAATGAAGTGGTCTGGGTGCCTGGTCCAGCTAGGTTTAACCCTTTTTTATATAAACATAGCAGTTTCAGAGAAACTGCTATGTTTATATAAGGGTTAAGCCAGCCTCTAAATCCTCTAGTGGCTGTCTCACTGACAGCCGCTAGAGGCGCTTGCGTGATTCTCACTGTGAAAAATCACAGTGAGAGCACGCAAGCGTCCATAGGAAAGCATTGTAAATGCTTTCCTATGCGGCTGGCTGAATGCGCGCGCAGCTCTTGCCGCGCATGCGCATTCAGCCGAAAGGGAGGATCGGAGGCGGAGAGGAGGAGGAGAGCTACCCGCCCGACGCTGGAATAAAGGTAAGTTTTAACCCTTTCCTCTCCCCAGAGCCGGGCGGGAGGGGGTCCCTGAGGGTGGGGGCACCCTTTAGGGCACTATAGTGCCAGGAAAACGAGTATGTTTTCCTGGCACTATAGTGGTCCTTTAAGGAGCATCAAGACTTGGCTCCAAGTGAAACAGTTTGGTGTCTCTTAAGGGGGACACTACTCTTTCTTTGTTGTAGGGGTAGATGCTGAAGCATAATAAATCCCAGCATATTGTACAAAGCAAGGATCTATACTTTTCTTTTTTTTTTTTTTTTTTTTTTTAAACAAAAAAAAAAAAAGCATCATATGTAGTAAGACTACTCTAAACCAGTGTTTGTGACTAAGTGGCTACTAAAAAAGACTGGACATACCCCATTTGCAATACCTTGGGTTGTCTACTATTGCAAATGGTATGCCATCATAGGGGTAATTTTCATTCTTGGGCTACCATAGGGTCACAAAGGCAACGTAAGCAATCTGGCAAATTTTAATGTGAAAACAATTAAACACAAGCCTTATATTTGACGCTGTAACTTTTGAAAACACCATAAAACCTGTACATGAGGGGTACTGTTGTACTCGGGAGACTTCGCTGAACACAAATATTTGTGTTTCAAAACAGTTAAAAGTATCACAGCAATACTATCGTCCGTGTAAGTGCTGTTTGTGCGTGAAAAATGCAAAAAACTTCACTTTTACTGGCGATATCATCGTTGTAATACATTTTACTGTTTTGAAACACTAATATTTGTGTTCAGCAAAGTCTCCCGAGTAAAACAGTACCCCCCCATGTACAGGTTTTAGGGTGTCTTGGAAAGTTATAGGGTTAAATATAGTGCTAGCAAATTAAATTCCCTATACTTTCGGCATGGGTTGTCAGGCAGGTCCCGCTAATTATATATATATTTAATCAGTATCAGTCTACGTGTAATTTGATATTAATATATATATATATATATATAATTATATATATATTAATAGTAAAATACACCTAGACAGTGTATGTGTGTGTATGTGTATGTATATGTGTATATATATATACACTTAGATCATATATATATGAGGACGTCGGATGTGCCGTGGGGGGCTCCCTGGGAGTCCCCCCAACCGCGATCGCCTGTGTGGGATCGCCGGCGACCGGGTAAGTAAGAAAAGACCGGAGTAATTGTAAATAGGGCGTAATTGTACGTCCTCCGGTCTTAAAGGGTTAATAGATGCATAGGAGTCACAAAATCAAGAGTAAACCATAC
The DNA here is from genome assembly GCF_036172605.1 of Pelobates fuscus. Taxonomy (NCBI): domain Eukaryota; kingdom Metazoa; phylum Chordata; class Amphibia; order Anura; family Pelobatidae; genus Pelobates; species Pelobates fuscus. Next base: position 147,691,014 of record NC_086320.1, read on the forward strand.
AACAAATGAACATAACTACTGTATCCCATGTACACATTGAGTAATCACACCATTCCCAAACTGATAAAAGGAATAAAACCATGTGTTATAATGATAAATTGCCTAGAGTATGAGACAGAAGTGGCTCTAAGTGGTGAACAACTGAATCTAGTGCTAACACACTGTCTACTTAATGCTCCATTGATCTGCTGAAGGATTGTGGGTAGCAGATATTCCACTACATACATCATAATTTGTCTGTGACTCAAAAAATAACTACAAAATATAAATATCTGTTTCTTCAGAAAACCTGTGCCTTAGCAACAATAGCCAACTGGATATAGATGAAGTAAAACTCTCTGTATCCCCAACCAGCAGTCCACATAACATTTTGTTACAATTTGTTCCTATCAACATACCACTACCTTGTGTAATTCATTGTGTATTTGGAGCCAGACAAATTACTCTGATTATTCGCTGACTCATACCAACCTTGACCCAGTCTCTCAGAATTATGAAACTTATAACTGGAGTGATTTACAATTTAAAAAAAAAAAAAAAAAAAACAATCTGCAGTTATAAGGCCCTCCTCCTGCTTAACAAAGTCCTAATGATGTCAATGATAGAAGCAGCATGCTTAATTATGTCAGCAATGGAAACTTAATTATTAATTTATTAAACATTATGTGCACACACCATACAAATATCCACAATAGTTTGCAGGCTGTGGCCACCCCCCAAATTAACCTTACAGCCGATAGCTTTGCATGCTACTTTACCAACAAGACTAAACAGCTAAGGAAAGAATTCTCCACACCTTGCCTTTCTCTTTCTCAACCACACGTAGATCATGCCTTTCCTACCTTTCAGACTTTCTCCCTGGTTACTGAACAAGAGGTGGCTGTGCTTCTCCTTTCTTCTCACTCCACCACTTGCCCGCTCAATCCTGTCCCATCTCACCTTATCAGATCTCTCTCCCCTTGTCTTGTGCTTTGTTTAATGCACATCTTTAACGTCTCTCTCTCTCTCTCTCTTCTGGTGTTGTCCCTGCTGACCTTAAACATGCCAATGTAGTACCTATCCTGAAACCCCCCCCCCCCCCCCCCAAAAAAAAAACTATCTTGACCCGTCCTCCCCCTCTAACTATCATCCCATATCCCTGCTCCCTTTTTCCTCAAAGTTTCTGGAAAGACTTGTCTTTGCCCATGTGTCTCACTTCCTCAATTCCAACTCTTTCTTTGACCCTCTTCAATCTGGCTTCCATCCTCTCCACTCTACTGAGACTGCTTTTATCAAAGTTACTAACGACCTAATCACAATTAAATCCAAAGGCCACTACTCCATACTAATTCTTCTTGACCTCTCTGCTGCCTTTGACACCGTTGATCATGCTCTCCTTCTTCAAACTCTTCAATCACTCTGTCTCTGTGACTCTCGTGGTTATCCTCTTATCTCTCCCAACGCTCATTCAGTGTCTCCTTTTCTAATGATAGCTCCTCCCCTCGTCTTGTCTCGGTTGGAGTCCCCCAAGGCTCTGTCCTTGATCCCCTTCTATTTTCTCTTTATACTGCCTCTCTTGGCAAACTTATTACCTATTTTGGATTCTACTACCACCTGTACGCTGATGACACACAGATATATGTCTCCTCCCTGGACCTCTGCCCTGCCGTCCTGAAACGTGTCACTGGTTGTCTTTCTTCCGTCTCTGACTGGATGTCCTCCCGCTTTCTGAAACTCAATCTCTCTAAAACCGAGCTCCTTGACTTTCCTCCTCCTAATAATGATCCTCCTCTTTCGCTCTCCGTTCAAGTTAGTGGTATCAACATAAGTCCATCCTTGCAAGCGTGCTGTCTTGGCTTCATAATTGATTCTGGCCTCACCTTTGAGCCTCACATCCAGTATGTTGCCAAATTCTGTAGGTTCCATCATAAAAAAATAGCCCGGATCCGGCCCTTTCTTACGCAAGATGCTACCAAGGAGCTTGTTCATGCTCTAGTAATTCCCTGCATGGATTATTGTAACTCTCTCCTGATTGGTTTTCCCAAAAGCCATATTACCCCTCTACAGTCTGTAATGAATAATGCCGCCAGACTGATTTTCCTCTCTAGTCGGTCCTCTCACACCTCACCCCTCTGTCAGTCCTTACATTGGCTTTCTGTATCCTATAGGAGTCCATTCAAAGTGCTAACCCATACATATAAAGCACTGAACAATTCTAGCCCCTCATATCTCTTCACAGATCCATAGGTATGCCCCTTCTCGGTCTCTCCACTCTGCCCGTGACCTTCTCCTGTCTGTTGCTCACACCTGTATGGCCAACTCACGCTTGCAGGACTTCTTGCGGGCCGCTACCTTGCTATGGAATAGCCTGCATACCTCCATCAGACTCTCATGTAACACGTGCCTTAAAACCCATCTCTTAAGGAAAGCATATGGCCTCCCATACTAACCTCTACCTCACATACCCGTCTCTTGCTCTCTCCTAAAGGGAAGCACTCTACTCTCTCCTCCAGCTCTGCTTCACTCCCACCTAATATGATTGCTATTTCTTGTCCTAATGTGTTTTATACCCCACCTCCCATAGACTGTAAACTCATTTGAGCAGGGTCCTCTTCAACCTATCGTTCCTGTAAGTTTTCTTGTAATTGTCCTTATTTATAGTTAAATCCCCCCCCCCCCTAATATTGCAAAACGCTACGGAATCTGTTGGCACTATATAAGTGGCGGTTATCATAATTAACAGCAAGACGTGACAACTTTTTTTAGATTAAAGTTGTGGGAAGGCTACTCCAGGGGTATTTTTATATATCTACTCTACCAACGTTGGTAGTTTGTGAAATGGTACAAACAATAAGAATTGGAATACTGCCACATCAACATGTGTGATGTCACTTCTCTAAAAAGCCGACCTTATGTAGCAGAGATGCCCAAGTTATCTACATTGCAAAATCCAGCCCTATCAAAAGAGATTAAAACATAATTTGACAATCACATGGTTTACCATGGGTGAGGGAGAAATTGTTATGCAAACATTTTATTACATGGTGAAATACATAAATTGAAATAAGAAGGGAGGTATGACACCTTCTTGTAAGACAATAGAAACTAGAAAAGCTACAATTTCTGGGGAAATTGCGTGAAGTGTTCTTGCCTCCACCAGTAGTCTACAACTGGAGTGGGCGGAGTAACTATTATTTATTTATATAGCACATTTAATTGCAACGTTGTTGCCCAAAGTGCTTCACAGTTAAATTAAAACATACATTTATAAAAACATTAGCAGGTGTACAAAAGGCCATGTCTATGACATCACTTGCTGCTGCAGCCTGGCACAGGTCAGAGTATTTTTGTGGTTGCCATCTTCAAACGGTCGTATTTTAAAAACTATAAATCCTACATCGAAGAGCTTTATATTGTGAGAATCACAAGACCCAGGCCTACATTTGATGTATAGTATGTCTCTGAAGTATTACAAATGAAGGCACAGTCGCAGTTTAGAAATTGCCCTTCAAATGTGAGCTTTGCAGAGTGGAGTTTCAATGAATGTCAATGGACGGCGTGAGTTGCAAACAAATGGTCATATTGTGAAAACTATCAGGACTATGGATTAGCCGTGGACATTTTTAGTGGCAGGAGGGATAACTGAACGTTTTGCTATAAGATTTGTGTAGGTGGGCTTGAAAATGAGGGAGTGGTGGCAGTTTAGAAATCATGTCCTGATTTTTCAGCTTTTGCCAGCTCCCACTCTAGTTTTGAACATTTTGCCATTCATTCCTATGGGACCAATTTCGCCACGAGAATGACGATATTTCGAGTAATAGCACACCAATCGGGAACAATCCACACGTTTCGGTATATTAATGTCTATGTAGTGTAAAAACTGTGGGAGGAGTTAGGGTGGTAAATTTGGCTATAATAAGAATAATAATATATATGTGAGATAACAGTAAGTGGTCTTGCTATGCAAGAACACTTAAAAATATAATTAATACATAAAGCACATTTACATAACGTGGGCCTTTTCTCCCTGCATAGGTTATCGTACAAATAGGTATCTGTATCCATATTATTATAGTTGGGGTTTTTCAACCATGTTTTCAGGGACACATATCACATGTAGATACTGACGGGCAGCACATGAAAATGGTAGTATGTAGAATTTCAAAGGTGTATAAAAGATTAAGTAATTAGGCAATCAAGAATCCTGCAGAATATGCATTACACATACTGCAGGGCAACCCTTTTCGTGCGTTTTCATAAATATGAGAAAAATTATGTGTCCCTGAAAACAAGTTGCATCTGGTGACCCTAATTATAGCTGTGCCATTTCACATCTCTATGAGGTCAAAGGGAAAGCATTGCTTGTACAATATGAGAAGGCTCTACTTGTGCACACATAGGAAACTGCTAAGTGACTCATACAGGCTCTTTCATAGCGCTTATGAGTGAGCTTGCACAACAGCAGGGTACCTGCATTTCCTAAGAGATTTAGTAGCTTTTTCAATCAATTTTGGGACTGGCTAAGAAAAAGTCACATCCTAGTCACTGCAGACCTTGGTGATTGCATTAACCCCTTAAGGACACATGACATGTGTGACATGTCATGATTCCCTTTTATTCCAGAAGTTTGGTCCATAAGGGGTTAAATAAAATAAAAATAAAAAATCAGAGGTGAGTAGGTTTTATTCATTGCGTTTTAACTGCATTATCTCTATAAAATGTTCAGCAACAGTGACCCCAAATGATATCAATGAACATAGACACAACATATAAATCCAGCATGCACAGAAAGAATACAGCTAAATGATTAAATAGAGAGCAGAGAATAGGAAAGCTAGAGTACTTACACTTCTACAGCAGAGAGTCTCCAAGCAGCAAAAGGAAAGAGAGAGGAAGTGAATAAAAAAGAAAAAAGAAAAAAGGTGCAAAACATTTCTAATAAGCACAAGCAAAGAAATGATGCCGCATAAACAAGACAAAGAGAAAAACAAGCAAAGACAGATTAGATAAAATAAAATAAGGAAAGTCCACACATACTATCCATTCAAACTGCTGTTGAATCCTAAATCATCAAATAAAGTATTTTTAGGGAACAAAAGTGTAGCGTATACATTGCAAATCGCATTCACTTTTAATAAGCAGATCTACAGATACTAACGAACGATTTTCGTCTGAGTGAAGTAGCTTTCAAAATGGACCAGCGATCAACTAAAACTATAGATTGCCTGAGTCAAGTCGCCAACAAAATTATAATTTTAAACAATATACTTTTTTTTTTTTTTTTAATTTGCTGGTTTAACCCCTTAAGGACCAAACTTCTGGAATACAAGGGAATCATGACATGTCACACATGTCATGTGTCCTTAAGGGGTTAAAAAACAAACAAAAAAAAAAACCATTTATTTTTACGTTCTCTAAAGAAAGAGCAATATCTTGTAAGGATACGATAAGAGTATATTGTATATAGCCATGCATGGTAGAGAATCTAGCATGTCACTGGAATAAGTGCTTATTTATTAGCTTAAACCCAATTAGTGTATTTATCCACAAATTCTCCTCATGTAATGCTCCTCAGACTGACAGCTGGGGCAACCATAGACACCTAAAGGTTTTCTTGATTTTAATCTCTTTGATCATCATACCATTTATTTATTTAAAAAAGTTTAGATGGGTTGCTACTATGCACTATGTTACGGTAATTAAATAAATCACTGACATTGTTTTGTCTCAGCATCTTTCTCACCACTGTAGGTCATATGGTTGGTGTCAAAATGCCAACAGATGCAAATTAGACAATCTCAGAAAGCATGCTGTTCTTATGTAGCCTAGAAATAACCTGGAAAATGAAGCGGTTTTATATCAAACTGCGTAAGAAATACACAGTAAATTAGGTGACTTGAGTGTGAATTAAAATAGTTACTGTTAGATAAGCATTTCAAATTATTATTATTATTTTATTCGGATAAAATTTAAAAACATTTTTTTGAGAATATTACAAAAAGTGTGTATATATATATATATATATATATATATATATATATATATATATATATATATATATATATATATATATATATATATATATATATATATATATATATATATATATATATATAAAATAGAAAAAGATCCCATGCACTCACGCTTTAATGTTCCTTATGTGCCGGGTGCCAAAGCCTGGACTCCAAAGATACATAGAATGCCAAATAATAGCTGCTCACCGGTCTTGTTAAAATCCAAAAGTTTTATTCAATCATATTTAAAATCTGTGACCAACGTTTCAGTCCCCGCTCGGGACTTTCCTCAGGGTCAGACAAAAAAGGTTGTCCTATCATTTTTTGTCTGACCCTGAGGAAAGTCCCAAGCGGGGACTGAAACGTTGGTCACAGATTTTAAATATGATTGAATAAAACTTTTGGATTTTAACAAGACCGGTGAGCAGCTATTATTTGGCATTCTATATATTATATATAAAAAAAAAATCAGCACTCCCAGGTAGCTTTCTTAGGAACTTCTTTTACTAAAAAGTGTAACAGTCACCGTTTCAGTTCCATTCAGGAACCTTCATCAGGAAGTTGTCCTGGTTGTCCTGAAAGTTCCTGAATGGAACTGAAACGTTGACTGTTACACTTTTTAGTAAAAGAAGTTCCTAAGAAAGCTACCTGGGAGTGCTGATTTTTTTCTGTCATACATTTAGTGCAATCAAGCACCGGGTCAAATAACTGTAAGTTGGGAGTGCAAGGCTTTTTTTCATTATATATACACACATACACACACAATAATTATTTTCTTGAAATATATATTACACAATTTAAATATTTTTCATAATAGCAAATCATTTGAAAACTTTATCCAAAAACATAAAATCATTTGAAATGCTTATCCAACAATATTAATTCAAGACCAATGTGTGAAAGAAATTTACATTTAATCCCACAACAATAACATTTCTGGTTCAACGTATGTGGTTCAGTTAGAAGTGGTAAAAACACAAGAATTCTAACTCAATGAAATGCACAAAGCCCAATGGTTAAAGGGACACTCCAGGCACCCAGACCACTTCTGCCCATTGGGGGGTCTGGGTGCCAACTCCCACTACTCCTAACCCTGCAACTGTAATTATTGCAGTTTTTTTTATAAACTGCAATAATTACATTGCAGGGTTAACTCCACCTCTAGTGCGCATTAGGTCTCCTCGGCCGGTGGCGGGATCAGAAGGAGGAGCGGCGCGGAGGAGGAGGCAGCGACGAGGGACATCGCCGCTGCCTCAGGTAAGTGACTGAAGGGGTTTTCACCCCTTCAGTAACCGGGGAGTGGGAGGTTTTCCTGGCACTGGAGTTTCCCTTTAAATGTTTCCTATCAAAGAGTGGCAAAATATATGGATACATATTTCAACTACATTTCAATTTCCTAGTATTACTTGAAATGTTCTCCAACATCCGCTTTAATCAATGTGGACCTAGCTCTATGATGTGTCATTTCTAAATCTACAATTCTCTTTCAATTTTTTTTTTTATATTTTAATATAATAATAATAGGGAATTGTACATGTCAACATTTCAACAATCAATAATGTATAAACAGTATGGTGTATGTATATTGACATAATAAAGAGATATTTGTTAAAGAAAAAACTGGGGGAAATGAGTATATTTCACATCCACATCATGACATAAAATAATGAAATTTGAAAAAAAAAAAATTTAATATAGTATATATTTGCATAAGTGTCATATATTAAGTGGTAACACAAGAAATTCTCTACTCAAGGTGTTCAAGCCGCAGGCAATTTTAATAGAACAAAAAAAAGGAGCAGCAACGTTTCAACCTGCTAAGAGGTCTTAGAAATAAGTTATAGATCTTGTTTTATACAAGAATTATGTACAAAATAACTTGGTGTCACATAACAGATGGGGGGATTCCAACTTTAAGTAAAAATAAAAGTGAAAATAACTAATTTATGTTAAATAGAGAAGAATAAGGAAATATAGTCACATAATTTACATTTCAGGAAATTACGTACATGACTGTTTTACTGAGGATAATAACATCTTTAGACATAACCGATTTCATCAGCAAAGACATTTTGTAAATAAGGTACAAAACAGTGGGATATTGACACAGAAATTATAACAGTAATTTAGCAAAGTGCACTACTAATCGTGGAACCCTATCAACACAACTGACAAGTGCTTGGATGGGGCTCTGCAGGACATTTGGGAGGATATTTCATACCTCCCAACATTCCAAATAGACAAGGAGGGACATTTTGATTTTAGTGGTTTCAGTGGGTTGTGTTGCCAGGGCGAGGCTGTACTGAGAAATTTTAGGTGACTTAATAATGACTTATGCAACTCAAATGTAATTTAGAGAACAATGGATCTTATTTACACATACTAATTTCTAAACCCCTTTTTTGTAGTTGAAATACATATTACTGTAAAACTCTGTTATACACCCTTGTATGGTTGGTAGGTGCTGTTCTTATTTTTCTGTTATACACTCAGACACACCAACAATATGGAGCACCTAGAAAGGAGGGACATTGGGATAGAGAAGGACAGAGAGATTTGAGTCTAAAGTATGGATTGTCCCTCATAAATAGGAACACTTGGGAGATATGAGATGTATCAAAGTGTTCTATTCTAAAAAGTGGTCTAAGGTATTCAAAAGAGAATCAGCCAACATAAACACAAGTGCCGGGCCGGCGTCGGGCCGGGCTGTCACTTCAACTACCAGTGCATCCTCACTAATCTGGTTTAGGTTTACCAACTTCAGAGACCAAGTTATACAACATTAATTCACTGTAGATATATCTTCAACTTACACATATAAAGGCAATAAAACATTCAGTTTCTTAACATAAAACACATAACATAGAAAGATCATAGCAACAAAAAACAAAAACATGCTTTTTAATGAGATGTTGCCAACTATATAATTTAAAGGGAGGTCCATGGGGTCCACTTAAACATACTGCTGACATACTCACCATCGATCTCCCTTATATCTGTTTAGAGAATACTCTACTATGAGAATCACCTTTACTATATGCTATATAACTCAATTCCTCAACTGCTTCCAGAGACATAAAAAGCTGTAAAAAAGTGTAAATAACACACCAAGTAATCTACAATACGTTTAATGTAAACTGCCAACAATATGTGGCATTTCACCACATTTTATTGTGTGTATTATTTTAAACAAAAAAAAATAACATACATATTTTTTTTTTTTAATTTATAAACACACGTTTTATAAAACATTTTTTCTTTAGTACCTGACATGCAAAACTCTAAATATTGTGTGCATTAAACTCTTTTTTAGATAAACATTCTTAACAAAGTTGTTTTTTGTTACCATTCACAATCTTTAGAATATCTGTGCCAGTGATAACGTACACCAGGACCACCTCTCGCACCTCGCTTTCTTCCACCAGTGAGGATAATGAAAATAACTACCCATGTCACTCACCATGCAGGTGTCTAAATCTTCTAAACGCTCCATCTCAGTTAGGTCCTCGATTGTGATGGTGGTTCTTTTAGTAGACTTCTCTTCAATGGTCTCAATCTCCAAGGACTCTTGGTGTTGAAGAGGCTTTCCACGCTTAGTTAAATGATCTGCCTAAAAACATGTAGGAATACAAATTCTTCAGGCATTTCAGACACATGCTCTCTACTGGACACATTTCTTTAAGGGATGTCACATAGTGGCACACAATACATTAGTAGCATATGGTAACTTTCTAACAGAAGGCCATGATGAGAATGCCTTCCTATTGATTATTGACACTACAGATTACTAGTTGACATAAAGTAATGGATTGGTTTATCTGAGCCAGGAATATCATAATAATCTCAGCACAAGGAAGGCAAAAGTATTATTACAGTAAGAACTAAACATATTAAAGTGGCTGCTATTTATTTGTATTATTCAATGGAAAATTTAAATCTGTTTTGTGAAAACACCATGTACAATAACTTAACTAAAAATAATTAAACAAATGCAGGGTGTTAATGATTTGGGCTACAAGTTATGTTTCTAACCAGAATGTACAAATCCATCCATGTTTTTTTTTTTTTTTTTTTTCTGTAAAAGAGTTTCTTTTAAACAGAACTGTCCACTAAAATGTATAGTGTAATTTCCAATATAAGCAAAAACAGTTTATATCTTGTTTAACAATTCGTAAAAATAAAATAAAACAAAGCATGCTTTTTTTTTTTTTTTGTTAATAAGCCAGTAATTGTCAAGGGAATTCCACATTCCAAGTTTAAATGAATAAATGTGAATAATTATTGTTGCCTTACTCTGCAATTCCTGTATTATGATTGCCTTTACAGAAAGCACAGCATTAGATAAAAGTTTATCATATGTGTGCTCTGAGACAGGCACAGACACTGCTCCCCTAGGACCTCCTGTCTAAGAGCATTGGAGCCTGGGTATGACTTGCTTAAGATGAATCATTACAGAGTGACAAAGTACAATGTCCCTGTGGTACCACCCGCCTTGCCTCAACGTATAAAACCCTGGCTCAGAAAGACAAGCCAAAGGGAGGCATACCATTTTACTGCAATGAAAGAGACTTTTATACTGTTCCTGTAAAATGCTGAAACAAGCAAAATCTCTAACACAAATGGCTATTAACACATAACGTCATCTGAAATGATCAAGGAGGTTACAATGACCTGTAATCAATATCTTTATGAATTTTGCCACAACTCCATTTACTGCTATACATCTTTATGTTTCTCTGTAAGGCTTTTCTTTTAGTTGTAATATAAAAATAAAAAAAATAAAAATCACACTTTAATGGCTTAATGACTAAATGCTCTATACAATGTTAAATTTGGCTTGTAACGGAAAGCTCTCGTCCTGTGTGCACAGAGAGCAGGATTACGGTAAGCATAAGGTGATCCTAGATGGTGAGGGGGGTGCTTATGGTTCAGGGGTTAGATAGGGGCCTTGAACACATTAATTATCCCTATGTGAAGACAAAAAAACAAACATGGCTTTCTCTGAATGGTTTTCACTGACGTACTTGAGCCAATTAAAAGTTTTTTACTAATGCAAATTCAGCCAACTTTAATATACACAAAAATATAAAAAGAAAGTGGGAACACTCACAAAGGTAGAGGCACAATTGAAATAAATCAATAGTGGGAACACTCATAAAAAGTAGAGGCTTGTGCACATATTGATTTATTTCAATTGTGCCTCTACTTTTGTGAGTGTTCCCACTTTCTTGTTACATTTTTGTGTATATTAAAGTTGGCACTATGATTTTGTTTGTTTATATTTTATATGCGAGTCTGGTCCTTAACTCAACATTGTTGGTAACTATAACCCCCACATATTTTGTGCCCGTGGCGCCCTGCACTATTTTCACTTTCCCCTGTGTGCTATACAGTTATCCTACACTTGACTCTTTCAGTAAGTACTTGGGTGAGAACCTTTTCAAGTTCTTTATTCAAACTACAATATACATAAATATGGAGAACTTCAACATGCATGGATTTCATTAATTGTATTTAAAGTAGGACCATGTTGAGTGTTTATCATTTGATTTGTCTGATCTACCTGCTCCTGTAATTGATGTCAATATTACACTTTGGATACATTCTTTACTTGACACCATGCCTGATATTTGCCTTTTTAATGGGTTTACCTTGTTGTACTGTGGGTCACATTTATTCCTAAGGTTGTGTAGTGTCCTGCACTTCTCTCATACCAGGCATCACCTACTGTATGATAATGATGAGCTCTCATCATTGTTCAGCAATACACATATGTTCCATGACAGCAATGCACCATCTCCGGCTCATTAGCCACGTGCTGCAGTGAACCATTATCCAGCCTGGCGCAGAGACATTGTAAAATACATAAATACACACAAAACAATAAATTAACCACACAACTGTACTTTCTGAAGGATCGTGGTTTTGTTCCCTTCACAATATTAATTTATCTACTGAATTACGTCAGTGCAAAACTAGACACTATACTGTCAATTTACCATTATTATTATCTCAAGTCAGAAAATCTCTATCATACTCACAATATCGCAAATCCTAAATAACACATGGTTCCACTATCATTTACCAACAATACCTGATGCGCCACCGTCACAAAACAGTGCATGCTACAGACCTTGCAGTTTGCTTTTATCACATATTACTACACTACTGTCAGTCCCACACCATATAACACACGCATGCCCACCAGACTCTCACAAGGCAATATAAAAAGGATTATTTTAAAGCAAAATGGGGGTGTTTTGTGATTTATAACCCTTTAAAATCATAACTTTTGCGCTTATTTCTGTAAATGAGAAACTTTGATTAGATTAAATGAAATAATAAAATGAACATATTTCTATATAATTATTTCCAGGAATGGAATATGTGAGATTTCACATATTATTGGTTTGTTTTTAGGTAAAGTTAAAACAGTTTGTGGCTTTTTACTAGGCCTGTGACTTAAGACTATGTGGTTCATATGGGTCACAAGGTCCGAGGGCCAATAAAGCTTCAGATTGGCTAGAAAAGCTCTGGGAAAAATAATAGCTTAAAGTTGTTAATAAGAATAGAATGCAAATATAATTATTAATATATAATATCATATTAACCCGTATTAAGTTAATGGCGTCATAGTTTATTTACATGTTATAATTTAATGCCCTGACATTACGCCCAAACAGTAGTATTTCTTGTATCACGACGCCCACATAACAATACATGCCGTTCTGCCAAACTCCCAAGCAATAGCACACGCCATTCTGTCAGACTCCCACACACCAGAATACGTCCCATCGCCAGTCTCCTGCCATTGTCTCATGCCTCATCTGAATCACATCAATACAAAAGTCGCCAAAAATACCTCAAGTAAGCACATATATGTAATTCTTTCTTAGATCACTAAAGCATAGGATACCCAGGTAGTTTAATTGCAACAGGATAGACTTTGGAAATTGCTGGTAGTATACTAGAGGTGTTTATTCTAGAGGGCACTTGACAGTAAGTAACTGCTTTCACTAACACGTACCTAACTTGCTCTGACTCAAGTTAAATTTGTGTGTGGTCATGGTGGTGCACTGCACATTGGATGGGACAGTAGTCAGTAGAATATGTGGAAAGAATACATCTTTTGCCAGTGACTTGTAGTGATTTTGCAATAGATCACTTTTCCCAATTTCTGTTATTTGTCAAATTGTGGCACAAGTTATACATTTCAGCAGGATCTTACATTAAGAATGACAGAACGTGCTATATCCCAGAAATGTTGATTATGATGAGTTGTCTGTAGGTCACCTTCAATATACAGTCTGCCAAACAATTATATTATGGAAAAACATGCACTTTTTGCTGACTTTTATATCATCCTCATTTTAATTTCCACTCTTTACCTCCCAGCTGTTTCCATAGATACTATAAAATATCTAATACTTGTATAGGAACAGATCGCTAAAATGCTGATACATCCCCTAATTAAGACTATACACTATTTCACTAAACATGTTAAGAATGAGGTATGCATCATAACATCTGAATTCAAGGTATCATTTCTCCAACTGGCCATGTATTGAGTTCAAAATACAGAATATCTCTGCAATGCATGTCCTAAAGAGTTTGCTTACTTACCAGTTTGTGATGGCTGATTGAGAGTGCATCTAAGATTTCATCGACAATGCGATCAGAAAGGAAAGAGGCTACTGTCAGTTTGACTTCACTATTCAGGAAATATACAAGAAAGAAAAATCGCTTTAATTTTGCATTAGTTCACATTAACAAGCAATACATGTGTTACTTGTTCAATCATTCTTTCCATTTATGAAAAGTTTTCCATTATTGTGGTGGAAAAAGAGGTCTATGTATTGATATGTTGAATTATGCAAAGCGATAATGTACATAGTGCATTACAAGTGTGTGTGTGTGTGTGTGTGTTTGTGACAATCATTTTAAAAGATAACAGAGTAACGTAATCAGTCAAAAAAAAAAAAAAAAAAAGACTTCTCTTGATTAGGTAGGTCATAAACCCATTATTTTTTTTAGCATGCACTGATCAATAAACACTATGAAAATGTTTTGTCACCCTTTTCTCCCATCTTGCTTTGTATTTTTCCTTGTCTATATGGCTCACTTCAGGTTCCTCCACATTCCCACTCTTTTTCATCCCACATTCCTTCCTCTTTATCCACAGATGGAATGTCAGTACCCCCGCTCAATAGGAGCTCACTCTACCCAAAGAGAGAGTACCTTTGGTTTATCATTAACGGTTTAGAATAGTAAGGAAGATAGGATCTTCCTGTCTTTGAGGGCACGCAAATAACTGAAAAAGGGTTCTGAGGAATTTCAGCATGTCTTGATTTACTACTGTGCCACATTATAACTTATTTTATAGAATCAGAGTCTGTGTATACCTCTCAATACTAAGTGCTTTCCTCATTTAAATTGTCCTAACCTAAAATAATCTTGAACACATTATACTCATACTTTAATGCTGTACAGGACTTGACCAGAGCCAAGGTTACATTTTAACAGTGTACTGGACAATAGTGCATTAGGCTACCTGACACAAAGTGCAACTGTTGCAAACACCATAGTGACTGGAGTCCACCAAGTCAAATGAACAAAAGTTTTACATGCAGAGCATGTGACAACAAATGGTTCCAATTTATTTAGTGTTCAAATTTAGCTTAGTGTTGCAAATGCACAAGAAATAGGAGATCTGTGGAGATGATGCGGGTGCACCAAGCAAAAATTAATCAATTTTAAAAAATGAGAAGGCGTCAGGAGAATAATCCAGAGAAAGGGGTGTACTAAACGTACTTATGGGGGCATAAAGGACATACTAACCATGTGTGGGCAAGTAAGCAAAGCAGACAAGGAAGATGTTTTCAGGGTATAATGGCCACATAGAGAATTACAAAGTTAACAATTAAAAAATGGAAAAGAGCAAAAAGCAAATATCTGCAGGTTTTTAATTTAGCTTCCTTGTCTAAAAGTGCATTGTACCATGAATAAGTGTATTGACATACTTAAAATGCTTTTCAGGTTTCTTCTTAACTTTGTACATTTAGCCTGCCTCCACGAAAGCCTATATTAGTGCCCAAAGCTCTCTGTCTGAGCAAAAGCCCAGTGGTGCAGGTCTCATTGGCTGAAAGCAATCAGCTGATGCTCTCGGCCAATGTGTTAGTGCTTACTACAGTCCACTGTAATGGTTATAGTTTCTGGAGTGTTCTCTGAAGCAACAATTTGTACAAGTAGCCATAATTTATATTTCACCCTTTTTTTGGTAGATAAAATATGGGTTAAAATATTCAGGATGGCACATTCTGTACTTCATATGGCCTCAGGGTGAATAAACTATGATGCGAAAGTTAACAGGAAGCAAAACCTGCAAAATGCTACATTTGTTTTGTTAAACTAGTAAGATTGCTTAATACTAAATATGAGAATTTATTTCCTGGTCAAAGGTTTTCACATCAAAACATCCATAAAGGCCCTGTAATCATAGAAGGCAGTCAGTGACGCAGTATCCTATTATTCCTCATGTGACGCTTAAAAAAACATGAAATATTCATAACCACTGTTCATGGAATAGCCGGGAGAAAAAAAAAGATGATTCTAGCTAAAAAAAGCATCATCATTTCCATATGCACTGATACTTATTTTAAACAATGAATAGCTCATACCATAAAAAGCAGCTGCCCACACATTGTAAGTTATGGAGCAGCTTTTAACAGTTTGTATGCCACAGGGCACTTGCTGTATAATTCTCAATGTGATATATTTTAATAATCTGTAAGGAAGCATGGCTATCTGTTGCTCAACTTCCAATGGACTGGCCTGCACTTTGCCAGCTAACTATAAAATTATATTATTTGTCCCCGGGTGTCTAAGAGAAACAGGACTCCTGTTGGGGGAAGCAGAACATTAGCCACACTGTTCTCAGTTGGGACTATCCCACTGAAATGACGATTTGTTTGAGAGGTATAAGGCTAAATATATTGAGGAGCACTTGAAAGTCATGTTTTTCTCATTCATAAAATAAAATAGTTAGATGGTATTGCCAAAATAAATACACTAAGGCAGGGGTGCCCAAAACGTAGATACCCAGATGTTTTAAAACTACAGTTGCTTTGTCGTTCTAAAGGCATGCGATAGCATCATGTGAGTTGTAGTTGCATTTCTATACAGATCCCTAGATGTTTTAGAACTACAAAGCTTCTTTATTTATTTTTTAATTTATTTTTTATAAGGCACTTTTCTATCCAAGCAGAAGCAAATTAATGTAGATGATATTGTTAATTTAACTTACTCTGATAAGTATGTTGTACTATTAATTAACTATCGCAAAAATTGTAACTTCTTATGAAAGTCAGGAATACGATAGCCATCAAAACTATTTTAGCTTTATGAAGCAGTTTGGGTGTATAGTTGATGTTACTGCTGAGTTCTTTGCTATTTAGGAGTTAAATCACTTTTATTTCTGTCCATTCAGCCCTAGCCACACCTCCCCTGGTTGAAATTTACACAGCCTGCATGAATAAAATGGTTTCATTTTCAATCAGATTTTAACTTACTTTATATGTTTCCATCTCCTATTCTGTAAAATGACATTTAATGATACACAAGAGGCTCCTGCAGGGTCTAGAAGTCTATTAACAGAGCAGGAGATAGGAAATTCTAAAGTAAACAGACTGTGCAATAAAGGAAGTTTAAAGATTAGACCTAAATTTACATGAACTACCTAAGCATGTGTAAGCAACACGCAGTGAGGTGTGACTAGGGCTGCATAAACAAAGTCATTTAACTTCTAAATGGCAGAAAATTGAGCAGTTGGACTGCAGGTGCATGACCTAAACACCAAAACTGCTTCATCAAGCTAAAGTTGCTTTGATGCCTATAGTGTCCCTTTAAGGACCACTCTAGTGCCAGGAAAACATACTCGTTTTCCTGGCATTAGATTGCCCTGAGGGTGCCCCCACCGTCAGGGACCCCCTCCCGCCCGGCTCTGGAAAGGGGTAAAAACTTACCTTTTTCCAGCGGTGGGCGGAGAGCTCTTCTCCTCCGATCCTCCTCCCCATCGGCTGAATGCGCACGCGCGGCAAGAGCTGCGCTCGCATTCAGCCGGTCACATAGGAAAGCATTCATAATGCTTTCCTATGGACGCTTGCATGCTCTCACTGTGATTTTCACAGTGAGAATCACGCAAGCGCCTCTAGCGGCTGTCAGTGAGACAGCCACTAGAGGAAATAGGGGAAGGCTTAACCCATTCACAAACATAGCAGTTTCTCTGAAACTGCTATGTTTATGAAAAAATGGATTAACCCTAGAAGGACCTGGCACCCAGACCACTTCATTAAGCTGACGTGGTCTGGGTGCCTAGAGTGGTCCTTTAAGTATAAAAAGGACAAAATTCACAAAATTATGCAAAGACATCTGCAGAAATTCAGATGCAGAACCCTGCAAAATGCTCTTGCCTCTAAATCAGAATGTCCCATACACATGGAACAAAGAGGGAAAAAAGTGTTTGTTCAACAATTTCTTCTTGAATCTCTCAAGATTTCAGTTTCTGAACTAGACAAAGAGGAGTCAACACCACAAAACAACTATTAGTCAATTCTTAACAGAAACCTTCAGAACACCCATATGTTTACAATATGCATTATATTTTCTTTTAAATAAAATAAGAACACATGGTCTCCCCCTCTACCCCTCTCCCCCCTTACCACCCCCCAACATTTTAGCTGCATTTGATACCTTTGAAAACACAGAGCACATTTAGGACATATTGTAGACAATTCCTTCAACTAGAAAGAGCCCGGGGAATAGGTCTTCAAAATATTTTGTATGTAAAAAGTCACTTTTATTAGAAATGTTGAACATTGGCAGCAATCCATAGAAAATCACAGGCATCTGTACTTCCTAGTGTATATTACATCTTGTGACCGCAACAAGAAATTACCTGCCACATACTGACCTACATGAAACTCAATTCTAAACAGAGGCCATTTAGCATGTGTGAAAAATATGCAGCTCTTTCCAGATTCTGAAATCAAATTAGTTGAACTAGAAGACTAAATTTGCAAAACAGGAAAGACTGTAAATAACACACAAGAATTATAATACATAAATAAAATGTATTCGCACTGCAGTATTTTAATGAGAGCTCAGCAATGATGCAAACACGGGCATGAGTGTCAATGTAAATCTCAATAAATGAACCACGCAGGTTGCCTGTTTTTTCCCCAAAGATAGCTCCAATGTATTAAATGCACTGGGCAGATTGATAAAGCAAAAAGAAAGTCTAGCAATACCAGAGGGCGAAGAAAAACAATAGAATACGAACAAAATGAAGAGGACAGGCCTAAAGGAAAGATTGTGAGATACAAAAACAGTACATGGGTTGGAACAGCAACTCCATTCTCATGCTCTCCCACTCCTTTCTAAGAAATCTGCCTAAACTAAACTCTGTATGTAGTGTCTCACTAGATGTAGTGTCTCATTTTTGCTTTCCCACCCTCCTCACTTTATGGCAGACTGATAGGCACAACTCTCTTTAACCATCAGCCAGTCTCAATCAGACAAAATATGCACCCAATACTTATGCACCCAAACGTTGCTACAAATGCGTATGCTGTGGTGGAGGGGTCCTGCTGGAGATGCCACTCCCTGGGTGGGAAATATTGCACACATGGAACTGCCCATTTTTAGAATATAACACACAACACTTTAAAATCTCGCTCTTCTCTGTGGAGATATACCTCCATAGCCCAAAACAAAATTTTGGTTAAGCTATGCCTACTCAGTGAAGCTAAAGCATTAATTCCCCATCATCAGAAAAACCCAGATCCTCCTATATTGAAAGTTGAATCTCTTAGGAACATAAATAACTGCTCTACAGAGCTTCTATTGAATCTCAATACATCTACAACATTGCTGTTAAAACTTAAAGTATATCGGAGCACTAAATACAAATTTCAACCTCACACTACCTAATTTACACTTCATTTATATATGTATTTATGATGACTCATCTACATCCTACTGAATATGTACATATGATTTCTCCTTGGAACTATGGAGCAATTATGATCGGAATGCATAATTTCCTGAACGCCTCCCACATTTGTTTTCTCCCATTCCCCCATCCCACGGCCCCTATTCCTCCCTCTCATCACCTAGCCCTACACAACATCCCTCTCTTTTTTTAATTTCATGTCAAATCTATTTAATGTACGTGGTAATGGCGACAATTTTTCACTTTACGACTTGTTTTTGTTGTATTGGCAATGAACCCAGTAAAAAGAAATCCATAAAAAAGTACATGGAGGGAAAGTTGGAAGAGGAAAGACAATAGGTGAGGGACAATGCAACCACCATGCGGTTTGGGAGGGACAATAGGAGTAGGAGAGAGACAGATATGGCAAAGATCCCTAGAGTAGGGAGGATAGAATAGGAAACAAAGAAAATGGAAATATCTTGTGCAAGAGGCTAACAAAACGCTGCTCTCTCAGCCAATGAGCTCTCAGCCTAGGCTTAGCAAAAAAGAACAAAAGGAATGTCCAGAAGAACTAGTTTACGACTCTTTGTCAGCTGCAGTGGAGGCATAGTTAAAAGACAGGCCGTTTAAAAAAAAAAAGTTTGACTACTTAAAATGGGGTCAGAGTGGGATGGAATATCCATGCTGTACTGGTTATGGGGTTTGAAACTTCATATAAATGATCAATGGAAGGGCACACTAAGGAATAGTGCTTCTACTTGTACAACAGTGCAAACTAAGGAGTCTTAGAAGTAAAAAAATAATAATACTGTGCACCATTGATATCAACTCAACTAGGTTGTGAACAAATAATGTATTTGTTGTGCTGAACTCAGGCATACTTTTTTTTTTTTTTTGTATTTTGTCCCCCCTTTTAATAATCAAAATACAACACTGTCTGTAATACATTTTAGCCATACATATTTGGTTAAATTGACCCAGGTTATCTAGATTATTTTTGTGTAACCTCACCTTATTTTATTAAGAATGTCAATTCCAGACTGCTCCAACAAAACATTTTTAACAAAATTGCGAGGAATGGAGAGTTTTTCTGTGCTGGCCTGGATCAGATCTTCACGGATATGTGCTTTTTTCATTACGTTTGGACATAGGTCCACAGCTGCATCAACCATGGATTCAAGTAGATGCTTGGGGAGAGAGAAAAAAAATAAATACATATATACACACTGTTACGTACAAGTCCTGAAGAAGGTTGTTCGAGCATCCTATAAACAGATGTATGCATGTAATAATCTCCCAAATATGATGTATGTTGGTTTGAGCATCCCATCCCTATACAAACAAGAGTCCTATTAGAAGTGACACTTGAAGTACTTTGTAAGCAGTGGTGGCTTGTCATATTGCCATTGTAGGTCAATATGGGACAACATAATCCTCATTTGCTTATGTCTACACCTTTTTGTGTTGCAGAGCTCCCCAATGCGTTCTTTATTACTCAGAATGTAGCAAACTGTTGATTTGGCCATTCCTAATGTTCCTGCTATTTCTCTGATGTCTTTATTTTTTTCACAGCTGAATGATGTCCTGTTTTACTTGCATTGAGTGCTCTATTGACCACATGTTGTGGGTTCACAACAACAACTTCCAAACTCCAGACCTTTTACCTGCTTAATTGATGAATAAATAATGAAGGAATAGCCCACACCTTTGGTGAAACAGCTTTCAAGTCAATTGGCAAATTAATTTTGGTCCCTTGAAAAAGAGGGGGCTATATATTAAATAGCTGTAATTCCTAAACATTTCCTCTAATTTGGATGTGAATACCCTGAAATGAAAACTTTAAAGCTGAAAGACTGCACTTAAGCCCCCCCCCCCCCCCCCCCCCACACACACACACACAACCAAACATAGAAACATAGAATGTGACGGCAGATAAGAACCATTCAGCCCATCTAGTCTGCCCGGTTTTCTAAATACTTTCATTAGTCCCTGGCCTTATCTTATAGTTAGGATAGTCTTATGCCTATCCCACGCATGCTTAAACTCCTTTACTGTGTTAACCTCTACCACTTCAGCTGGAAGGCTATTCCATGCATCCACTACCCTCTCAGTACAGTAATACTTCCTGATAATATTTTTAAACCTTTGTCCCTCTAATTTAAGACTATGTCCTCTTGTTGTGGTAGTTTGTCTTCTTTTAAATATAGTTTCCTCCTTTACTGTGTTGATTCCCTTTATGTATTTAAATGTTTCTATCATATCCCCCCTGTCTCGTCTTTCCTCCAAGCTATACATGTTAAGATCCTTTAACCTTTCCTGGTAAGTTTTATCCTGCAATCCATGAACCAGCTTAGTAGCCCTTCTTTGAACTCTTTCTAAGGTATCAATATCCTTCTGAAGATATGGTCTCCAGTACTGTGTACAGTACTCCAAGTGAGGTCTCACCAGTGTTCTGTACGTCCAAGATGCATTATCTTGCACTTATCCACATTAAATGTCAGTTGCCACAACTCTCACCATTCTTCTAGTTTACCAAAATAAATTAATTTTCATTTCAGGGTATTCAAATCAAAATTAGAGGAAATGTTTAGGAATTACAGCTATTTAATATATAGCCCTCTCTATTTATGTGCAACTATGTTTATAGTATAGTTAATACTATTTGCAATATTTGTTATCTTATTACCATAGTTACTATTTCCTCTCTATAAGAGTTACTAAATTTTTCATCCATATATTGCACTTCTAATACTATTTTTTGTGTTTCCTTTCCATATTTTTTGTGATGGACGTTATAAACCATTGCCTTGGCAAGTTGCACTGTCAGCTAGCGTTATGCCAATACACAATATGGCGATATCGGAATACCTGAAGTGACGTCGGATTCTCCGATATGTCACTTCTGGGTATACAAAACTAACTGCAAACAGCTGATCCGGCCGACACCCCCTTAGACTGGTAAATGATTGGACTAAAGACACACAAGGGGACCAATCATAGACGAACCGCCAGATATAAAACCTGCACAACGCGCACAGAAGAGGATACCGATTGAGAAAGCCTCTTGGTTCAGGCGAAACGCGTCTCAGACTGCTTTTTGGACGGCAACATTCACTTTTGGGACTTAATACATGTGGTATTTTTATTTGTTGTTTTTATATACAAATATTTTGGCTAAATACATTTTGTTAAATATACATCTAAGTCCCATATCATTATCCTCTGCTGTAAAGAAGAATTGTGCCCTCTTAAAGGTGCATTATCCTGAGAGCCCAGTATTTTGGCTCTCAACAAGGTGAGCAGTGACTGCTATATTTTATTTACAGTTTTAGTGAAGATAACACACTATATATGTCTTTTCTTTCTTTTTATTCCTGAGTATTCCACATCTCTACACTGAAAAAGTTTTGGTATTATCTATAAATACCTCTGCGCGTGAGATTTGAGCCTGTCCCCCCTAAGGCTCTGCACCATGTGAGTGTGCTTTATACGGATAATATATCACTCTATTTGTTTAAGACATACTGCACCATATTTTGTCTATTTCTTTCCCTTAGAAATTATGTTGCATTTTATTCCCTTATTTTAGGGTAAGTGTACATATTTAGCGCTCCACTGGTTTTTGTTTGATGTGGTTGGTTCTTCCCACTCAAATAATATTCCACTATCTGGTTTGCATGTTACTGTGTTAAGTTAGAGGTACCAACACGAGTTCAACAGAAGCTGGAGTCTACCACAACAGATCAACAGAAGCTGGAGTCTACCACACCAGGCAAGACTCAAGGTGCAGACTGTGCAAAGAGGCATCTGAGACAGTCCAGCACCTAGTAGCCGGATGCAAGATGTTAGCAGGAACAGCATAGACTAAGAGACACAACCAAGTTGCTGGGATTGTATTTCTAAACATCTGTACATGATATACCACAAAGGGTAGTTGAAAATGACAAGGCTAAGATCATGAGGGACTTCAAGATCCAGACAGACATGCAAGTTCTGGCCAACCAACCCGACATTGTGGTGGTAGACAAGGAATGAAAGACTGCAGTCATAGTGGATGTGGCAATACCCAGTGACTATAACATCAGGAAAAAGAAACATGAGATGGTGGAGAAATACCAAGGACTGAAAGAACAACTAGAAAGGATGTGGAAAGTGAAGGCAGTAGTAGTCCCAGTTGTGATAGGAGCACTCGGGGCTGTGACTCCCAAGTTGGGGGAGTGGCTTCAACAGATTCCAGGTGGGACATCTAAGATCGCTGTCCAGAAGTGTGCAGTTCTAGAAATAGCTAAAATACTGCGAAGAACCCTCAAACTACCATGCCTCTGGTAGAGGACCTGGGAATGAGGAATAAACATACCACCCAGCAAGGGTGAGACATTTTTTTTTATTGTTTTTTTTTTGTTTGTTTTTTTTTTATAAAAAGTTTTCTATATGCCTGCACTCCAGTTTGTATTCACGTTAGAGGATAATGCTTGTCCGCAAAAATATATATTCATGAGAAATGATAGCACTCCAAGGACTTGCTTAAAGTAAAAAAAGTAAAACAACGTTTATTCAGGTTGTTGCCAATAAAAAAGGTTGACGTTTCAGTTCCAATTTGAACACACACACACACAAAAGAATATACAATCATACATACACTCATACAGATTTTACAGCAATATAAAAAAAATATGTAGCAAATGACGCAGTAAATCAGAAAAGTACATTAATATTGCAGTTTCCAGAGTGTACAGTAAATCTTTTTATAAACCACAATTGAAATATTAGATAAATCTCAAAGAATGAAAAATGAGTAAGCCATGACTTATATGTATATACCTAATGAGGACTGAAATGGAAATAGATAAAATAAAATATTCAGCCTCAGGCTTTCTTCACAAATTCACGGAATAAAAAGAAAGGAAGGACGAATAATGTGCATCTCTAATGTCACCAGAATATAATCAATAAGATCATCTTAAAAAATGTATGCTTCAGTTACATCACACAAACCATTTCAGTAAAACGCACACTATTCTTCCATAAGAAATGTAAAGCAGTATCTAGTTTGCAGTCAGCTCATGTTTCATGCAAGTGCACAGACACAGTTTTACTGAAACCAATAGGAGCTATGAAGAGAGAATGGAGGTCTGCTATTATATTGACCCTTCAAAATAATTGAAGTCATACATTTCCGTTCATTTGATGAGAAACGTATTTGCATTGTGTCGCAGAAGCACCACTTTAAAAATCCCAGTGTTTGTTGTAGGGTTCAGATATACTGTAAAGGGAAACTGCTAATTACCTCTCAGAACGAGGTTTAGCCAAATTGTTCATGTAGAGCTGTTTGCTATTAGAATGCAATTTCAGTGAAAGATTTCTGCATGGCGTTTTCGGATTATACATCAGTATACATATCTATTGACACAAAAATGAAGTACCTACAACTGTCATTTTAGAAGAGACATATGATAAGCAACAGTCTTAATCAATAGTTCTAGTTTTACTAATTACATCACTATCTATAGAAAGATGGGTTAGGGATGATATAACCGGCTCATCAATTATCCACTTTATGAAACTATTGCAGACATAGGGATCACTCATTCTACACCCCTCACCCAAAGCTTTTTAGGCCCTGGGACTTGTACAACAAAACCATTTTTATTGATCTCCCAGTTCCGCTGGATCTTCTTTCACAGTGCTACAATCTTAAAGTGTCCAAGATGGTGGTGCCTAGAAATACCATCTTCTGCCCTTACCTAGGAGGTTCCTACTTTTTCTTATGTACAAGTTTGCAAAAAAAACAAAACAAGGCAGCTGAGGGAGCTTAGACATGCTTATTTAAAAAAAAAAAAAAAAAAAAAAAACACTGACAAAGGAAAGGGTTACCTACTATCAGGCAAGCTGGGCACACTTTTTTTTTATAATTATATTTGCATCACTACCTACTATTTAGGTTCTAAACTGAGAAGGATTAAGATCACACATTCTCAGTACCAGTGTGGTTGTCAATCTCTGTAATTAATACAGTATTAAGCCTTTGCGATATGGCTTGGAATCCATTAATGCATAGAAATGACAGCTTTGTGTATGTACTTTTGGATTAAATTTTCAACATTTTTATGGAAGCATCAGGGCTTTGTTCTCTTACAATGTGATCTTCAAGTGTTTCTGGGACTTCTAAGTTCTAGCAGTTGTGAGTGTTCCTGATTTTCAGTTGCCAGAATAATATTATAGTTCCACTGTCCTCCCACACCACATTCACCTCTTGTCATAGTAGACCACCATTTGACAAGGGCTCAACCAGTTGAGATAAAGAGCCAGCAGGTGTTGTCTAGTGATTCCTCTATATTGAAGTAAAACATATTACTATTTACCTGCGACACACCATATGTAACATTTTGTATGCTGCCTTAGAGTCTTCAATGTTTCTAATGTAAGTTAGACACTTAAAAGAATTGAATAGCAATATTAAAAATGTATTTTGTTTTGGCCTACTACATGGAAGCAAAGGTCCAAGACAGGATAAACATGGACACAAATGAGGTACCATGGGTATAGTAAGGTTACTGGGTAACCTTGCATCAGATACAGCAGAAGACAAGGTTGCACTGATAAGAGGATTAATACTTTGAAGAGGAACTAGAAAAGCCACAGATTTTACTGAATGAAAAAAAGATAATTTAAAAAAACAATGCTTGTTTAGTTTGTTGAACTCAATTTCTTTACAAATGTTTTTATATAGTTGCATTAAAGGACCACTATAGGCACCCAGACCACTTCAGCTCAATGAAGTGGTCTGGGTGCCAGGTCCATCTACGGTTAACCCTGCGGCTGTAAACATAGCTTTTTCAGAGAAACTGCTATGTTCACACTAGGGTTAATCCAGCTTCTAGTGGCTGTCTCATGGACACCGACGTCCATAGGAAAGCATTGAGAAATGCTTTCCTATGGACTGATTGAATGTGCACGCGGCGCTGATAAAGAGAGAAAGGCAAGTGTTTAACCCCTTCAGCCCGGCGAGAGTGGGACCCTGAGGGTGGGGGGGGGGGGACCTAAAGACCATATAGTGCCAGGAAAATGAGTTTGTTTTCCTGGCACTATAGTGGTCCTTTAACCCCTTAAGGACACATGACATGTGTGACATGTCATGATTCCCTTTTATTCCAGAAGTTTGGTCCTTAAGGGGTTAATGAGGGCGCTGCAAAATGGATCCTTGCACTGGCAATGGGTGCCAAGTTGATTGATCATAAAGAGAATATTATAGTAAGTATAAAAACCGCTTTCTTATTTTTTTTACCACACATTTAATACTGAATTTAATAAAGAAAAAAATTAAATAAATGATATATAATAAAAAATAAAATAAATACATCTATACCTTCAGTTGTTCATCCACAACTCTTGTAACTTCCCCAGCCATAGACTCCAGGGTTTCTTGAATCGGGCTAGGTAAATTATTGCCTCCAGCCCATGCAGCACCACCAA
Source organism: Pelobates fuscus (assembly GCF_036172605.1). Taxonomy (NCBI): domain Eukaryota; kingdom Metazoa; phylum Chordata; class Amphibia; order Anura; family Pelobatidae; genus Pelobates; species Pelobates fuscus. The sequence continues at coordinate 147,717,471 of NC_086320.1, forward strand.
GGTGATACAAATTAGGAAGAAGCTAAAATAGGGGGGGAAAAACAAACAAAAAAACGTGTCAATATATTTTGTGATCATTAATTTCATTACCAAACAAAGCAAACTGTATTAACATGAGAAACACTAAAGTAAAAACATGCTACAGTAAAGACGATATTGAAAATCTCACCGTTTTTGAATTCTTTGCATCTCGCATGAGTCTTTCTGCTGATTTGACATCTTCCACGACAAAATCTAAACCACAGTTTCTGAGAGAGTTCAAGTGATCTTGAACTTTGACACAAATTCTGTCAATCATCTTCATGCAGCAACAAATGGGGAAAAAAAAGGATAGGAAAATTAATTATTGATTGAATAATTAGCCATATCCCTACTATGTAGGGGCTTGTGATGTATACACAGCACTCTGGTTCAAAACCGGTTAGTTTTTTGTTCTGAAGACAGCTCACCGCAGAAACTGCAATCCGTATGATTTGAAGCGCACACGGGAACTTCAAAAGTGAAAATATTTTTTATATGTATTTTCCAGGCTGAATTTATTACAGCCAAGAATATCTCTTTATGCGGACTAGTTTAACCTTCTAAGCAATTATTGACAGACCTACTCGATACATAATAGCAATTAAACTATATTCAAGTGGACATTCTCCTTTTTTCTTTATATGGCAACATGCTTAAAGAAAATTGTACTTGGCACAGTTTTATCCGTTTGTTAAAGGGTTATATGCTCACATTTGTTCTTTTTTTCTCTATTTAAATACATTATAGTTGCACTTACATTGAATATAGATTTTTAGACATGTTCACAACGTAAAATTCTAGTCAAATCATTTTTTTTTTGTCCCCCAAAACTAGTCTGATTGTAATATATAATATGATTTATATATTTTTCAGCTTCCCCATCCCCCCCCCCCAATTTGATTCAAAGATCAAATGAGAAAAAGTAAGTAATAGATTGGGCAAAAAAGAGGAGCAGTAAGAAAAAAAAAATATATATATATATATTTTTATATATAGTTATTAGATATACAATATATAGATTTTAATTTTACTGCTCCTCCTGTTTTCCCTTTATTGCTCACTTTTCACATGTTCTGTGAATAAAGTCAACATTTAGTGACTGTCCCCTAGCCATCAACAATCTTTTTTCCCCCTACAATCATGTCTGTCTTTCTTTTATTCAATCAATGGGCGAAATTCAGAACATTGATCCACCCACCCAGCATTGTGCAGTTTGCATAGTCCGTAATTCGGGTATATTTCAGCTCGGAATTCAGCCATCTGATTAGCCCAAATTGCAGTTGGGTCCAAAATAAATCACCTAGTCTAGTGATTATCATATACATATTTAGGATAGTTTGTTCTTAAAGTCTTTAATAATTACTCTTTGTTAATGATGTCCTGTGTAGTGGAAGGTGTCACTGACAATAAAGGAAGTGAGCTGTAAAGGAAACAAAGGGAAGAGCTGTGTGTATGATGGGCAGACAGTTAAACCATGTTACACTGATTACAGCATATGGCAAGTCCAGAGTGTTCAAGGATGTCTGATTGAATCATCAACTGGTAACTAGCATGCAGCCTTCAGTGAAATTGAAAATCGTTCTAAAGGACAAATCCAAACTCATCCTGCAAATTTGATTTTCACAAACATGTAGTTCAAAAAACAACAACCCACAAACTAAACATGTTATTTATATTTCTTTTTAAACATTTAGGAATTAAAACCATAACTTCTATGAATAGACCCATTGATTCAATTACTATCATAAGCATTCAGTAGTGACCTCGCCATCTTTGGTGAATTGAACACAGTAAGACTATTGTCTTACTATTTATGTAAAAACTATAGTGTTTGGTTGCTTATGCTTGCTCATGCACAGACTAGAGGTTTATAGGACAATGTATGCCATACTAAAAAATAAAACTGATTTGCAGTGTACACCCACCCTGACCCAAGCATGGCCTCTGTTCATGTGATATTATTACAGATACAACTAATGCAGTTAATTTCATCCTGTGCTTTAGAATACTATTGACTGAGTGATTTATGACTGGTAACAATAAACACATAAGAAATTACAGGGTGATGGTTTATTTTTGGAATGGGTGGTTATTCAATTTTATAGTACATACAAAACACATTATTAAAGGGACACTATAGTCACCAGAACAACTACAGCTTATTGAATTTGTTCTGGTGAGTAGAATCATTCCCTTCGGGCTTTTTGCATTAAACACTCTCTTTTCAGAGAAAATGCAATGTTTACATTACAGGTTAGAGATACTTTCACTGGTCACTCCTGAGATGGGTACTAGAGGTGCTTCCTGGGGCAGTGCTGAACACTGTGCAGCACTGCCATTCAGTGTCTCCTCTCTCCACATGGAGACACTGGACTTTCCTCATAGAGATGCATTGATATGAGGAGATGCGAATTGGCCAGGGCTGTGTTTGGCTTGTGGAGACTCTGCCCCTGATCTGCCTCCTTGACAAAAATTCACCCAATCCAATGCTTTCCTATGGGAAAGCATTGTGATTTGTATTGAGCAACACGTCTGATGAGGTCAGCCAAATAGTCAGATTAGGGGCAGAGCAAGCAGCAGCAGACTGGAATAAAAGTAAGATTATAGTATATTTAGGGTGCTAGATGGCATTTTAACACTGTAGGGTTTGTGTTACTGACACCATAGTGTTTATTTAAACATAGTTTATAACGGAAAAATTATGGTGCCAATCAATATTCTATATAGATTTCACTAGCCCTCTCGCTTCTGGTGAAGTCAATCTAGTGTAGATAACTAAAGGATGAAATTACTAGAAAGCCTATTCATTTCCAAACATTTGCACTGGTTGTCATATCCCTTGCATATAGAAGCATTAACGGTAACAGATGAAACCAAACCGTGTAATATAAAGAGTTGAAGTAGACTGAGGCTAAATGCTTAGTGTTTTGTAAAAAAGAAACTGATAGAGCACTACACATGATATCCAATGTGAATCTAACATAGAAAATTAGACATTTCTATCAAATTACTTTTCACAATGAGACCAACCTCATGGTTTTAAAAAAAAAAAAACTAAAAAACACGTTTGCAAATGTTATCAGAGCCCCCATTCTAGCATATAATGCTAATGTTGCCATTTTTCATTATTTGCTTATTTGCAAAGGAACCCAATAAAAATTGTGCCACATTTAGAGAGGTGAAATTTGCCTAAAATGTCAAATTCACTTCTTATTCCCAATGATTTACACTTTAGTGAATATTCCTATTTGCGTATACATACATTTGTGTACATATTAAAGTAGAGCCTGAGCGAATTTCAGTTATTGGGGGAAACCACTTGAAGGTCCCCTTCACGACTGTGCAGTGCACTCTGGACAATCCTACCACAAAATCCACAGGATATATCGATTAAATAAACCTGATTCAGCTCTTGAACATTGACTTTGACTAAGCGTTCAGAAATATCCCCATTGAAATGCTAATTATTTGTTTGGCATATCTGAGTTAACATTCATATTATGCCAAGGAAATGTTCTCTTCTCTATTCTGTGTTCTCTTTGTCTCAATTTCACGCACGCTACTTATGAATTAACTCCTTCATGACAAGGAGTTAGACAGTTGCTATTCTACCATGACGCTACTAGCACATCATCTATTACAATGGGGTTAATAAGTGATAAGATAAGCATACCATTGATTGTATTTCCCTTGTTTGCATATCATTACACATACAGACTTTGTACAATTCTCACCTGCTGCGTGGTGCCAGTGACAATGCTCTGCTGTAGCCGGTAGGCCTGTTCTTGTAGGTACTTTCTCGTCTCATGATTGCGTAGCAAATAATTTTCTATCTAGAAGAGAAAAAAAGGAATTAAAAAAATGGAGCAAAACATATAACTGCTACAACAGACAATATTTTGTCTAACAGGAAACACATTTATTTATTCCACAAATGTTAATCTCATTAGTAATTGTTCAAATGTTTCTGTATGAAAAAATAAATCTTTCAATACTACTGGGAGGCTTAAATGGCATTTAATGACTTTGCAGTGATTATTCCATTAGCAGTTGTTTTGTAAAGCTAATGAGATGTAAAAGTAAGTGTTTACAAGAGTGAGAATAAATTTTTGACCTTTTACTTTAAGTGAATCATTTAAAAAACATATAATGCATAATTTCTAATAACAATGCATTGTGGCATACAGCAACAAACACCACCAGCTAATCCTATTAGGTGTAGGAGGTCCTGAGGAAAGCCCCGGACGTGGGCTGAAACGTCGATTCGAGATTTTATGGAATAACTCCAAATAAAGCTTTCTACTACTTTCTACAAGACCGTGAGTGCTAGCCCATCTTTTATTTCACTTTTGTATATGCTGGCTGTGGCTATTCCAGCACCCGGCATTTACATTTTATAGGATAAATCAGAGTGCAAGGACTAACCTTTTTGTGTGTGTGTGTGTGTGTGTGTGTGTGTGTGTGTGTATATATATATATATATATATACACACACACATACATACATACATACACACACACACACACACACACACACACACATACACACAAATTAATTGATTAACCTCAAAGGTTCAGTTATCAAAAAAGAGAGGCAGTGCACCAGCGCCAATTCAGATATATTAATATATAATTTTAAAAATCCTATATTAAAACCAAAGCTGCTAAAACACCAATGTGTGATCTCTCCAACAACACAACTCCACAAATTCGATATCTAGTAAGGTGTAGTGCTAATATATAAAACGTGGAAGGTATAGCAACCTATACAGGTACCTTAACATTTATAACTTCAAAAGTTCCAATATAAAAACATGCAATCTGAAAAAATAATAAAAATGTATAATAGTGTTAAACCGTAAAACCAAATGGTAGAAAAAAGAAGATCAAGGGACCACTCACATATTCTTGAGCTATAAACCTAGCTCAAGTGGGATGCACGTATTGGTCTGTTAAGGCGACCCTCCCCTTCTTGTTATAAGTAGGTCTTCTTTTCTCTTAATGTATAAAAGCTCAGAAACAGGGGGTATATATATATAAATAAATATATATAGAGTAGTATTGTAGTATATAGTGGTATTCACTTTTTTAAGGTAACACATGGGTAGTCACAAGCATGGAGCCCTAACAGTAGGCTCAAAATTGATGCAATGTGTAGTTCAGCGCTACACTCCTTTATGCATAGCAGGAATTGGATGCCATTAGTGCCAAATAAAATCTCTATTTATTAAACATTTTACAACCAAACGAAAAAATCAAAACAAACTGTGCAAAAAATATGTGCATAAAACTATTTCAAATACACTAATGGCAAAGTTCATAACTTCTTACTGTCCCCAGGACGCGTTTCGCCAGATAAGTTTTCGGCTTCCTCAGCTGGGCAGTGTGAAGATAAATCCCATGAACTCTAAGTGCGGTTATATATACCCCCTTAACAGGGGGATAATACTCTGCCAGTTTCTAAGACGCGCACCTTCCCTCACCTTTCCGGGGGTGTGTTGCATCTTAAACCTCCGTAATGTTTCTGAGCTTTTATACAGGAAGGGGAGGGACGCCTTAACAGACCCATACGTGCATTCCACTTGAGGTAGGTGTATAGCTAAAGGTTCAGTTATGTCAACCCACTCCTCCCCTTTTAAGAAAGTAGCCCTACAACTCTTCTCCATTAACGCAAAGGGCTTAACACACTTTAAAAAAAAAAAAAAAAAAAAAAAAAGATCTTTAAGGCTAAAGGAGCACACATTTCAGAGCAGACAGGGTCCCTAATCTTACTAACCACATATGAAAACAAGGTTTTTACACAAATTATCCTCAGGGTAAATCTAAGAGGACTCAGATGCTTCTGCATAGATCACTTCCATTCCAGCAGAAGGACACTTTGATCTGGAGAGATTTCATTAAGGGATATATTCTGGGACACAAGTATATCCTGGCTAATGTCTACACCTGTAATAACAAGGCAGGTCCCTGAAATCCACATGGGCTTTTCTGAGTGCTGCTTAATCCTGGGGATGATTTATCAGTGTTGATATCTCCACAGGCACATCTGCCATCCCACACCACACCTTAATTATGATATCCCATCTCCTCCATCTGAACAGGCTAAGACTGCTGAAAGGCGATGCACCCAGGGAAGGAGGAATAATCCTTTTACTTAGCGCCCAGTACTAGCTACAATTGACTATTTTTTCCTCCCCTATTTCTATCTAACAATTCTATGGGAGGTGAATTTGGGTACGGACAGACCATGCACCATTGACAATGACATTGCCCTCACCCCACCCCCCACTACATATGGCCAGGGTTTCCAACTGGATGCAAAATGGAACCCTCTTGTCAGACCCCCTGTTCACATATGATGCCACAAAGGGATTGACCCAATACTGTACTGAAACACAAGGGGAGACACTTCCCCTCTTTGAGAGGCGCACAAATGCATTATTCACAGGATCTTCATAGCACAGGGCATAGCACTTAAACATTCTAGAAAGGTAGCCATTCACACCCTTGAGAACACTAATAAACAGTCTCATGACATAACCACACTCCAGACACTTACAGAGAGGAGAAGCAAGATCTCCCAGCATTTACACATCTCTTACCAGAGTACCCTGCTCTGCACAAAAAAAAAAAAAAAAAAAATTCTACACAAACTGGAACAAACGTGGGAAATTATTTACACAGATGATCAACAAAAACGAGAAGGCACATTTATTGCCTGGATACAGGATTTTAACAATCGCTAAGGTGGTCCAAGAATATTTTTCAGACCTATATTCGATCCGGTCTCATGCAAATTCCACTTCGAGGGAAGGGAGGGTGGCCAAGATCAAGGAATATCTCAGGATACATATACGCAAACAACCCCCCCGAGATCCAAGAGGCACCACTGACTGTGGAAGTTCCAAACTTGCGGGGCTCTCTGCAACCTTAAGTCAAAGTTCAATTTTTCTAAGTTCAATTTAAATGTTAAGATTCCAAAGAGAAGATCTGACCCAATCGTCCAGAGTTTTCCATAACAGCTGTGAGACAGGGCAGTTAAATAACTAGGTGTATGGCTTACAAGGGACCTTGACCACTTTATCAAATTAAGTATTTCTTTATGCTGACCTCTTTTCATAAAAATGTAGAGGACTGGACCTGACTTCATTTTTCTTGTCTGGATCGCAATGCTGTTACGAAAATGAATTTGCTGCCATGTATCCTCTAGTTCTTCTAAACGCTCCCCATACACATCCCTCAAGCATACTTTGTTTTCCTTGTGCTCTATGCTTATTAGATAAACCTGGGGATGACTGAAACCAAGAAAGAAGCAGTTAATACTCATTCTTCCAAAAATGGGGGTTGGCGGTTAAAGACCTAAAGCTGTATTACCAGTCAGGCCGCCAGCCATTTGTCCACTCCATTCTACTCATCTCGCATGGATTCACACCCAAACCAGGGTTCTCTTCCTTCCCCTCTCTATTATACCCATTGATTTACAAGATATATGCAAAGACCCTCTCCTGCCTATTCAAAACTAATACACCATAGTTGACACATTCATTTGCTGACAGCAACCTAAAAACCCTCCAAATCTTCCTGACTACAGGGAGTGCAGAATTATTAGGCAAGTTGTATTTTTGAGGGTTTTATTATTGAACAACAACCATGTTCTCAATGAACCCAAAAAACTCATTAATATCAAAGCTGAATATTTTTGGAAGTAGTTTTTAGTTTGTTTTTAGTTTTAGCTATTTTAGGGGGATATCTGTGTGTGCAGGTGACTATTACTGTGCATACTTATTAGGCAACTTAACAAAAAACAAATATATACCCATTTCAATTATTTATTTTTACCAGTGAAACCAATATAACATCTCAACATTCACAAATATACATTTCTGACATTCAAAAACAAAACAAAAACAAATCAGTGACCAATATAGCCACCTTTCTTTGCAAGGACACTCAAAAGCCTGCCATCCATGGATTCTGTCAGTGTTTTGATCTGTTCACCATCAACATTGCGTGCAGAAGCAACCATAGTCTCCCAGACACTGTTCAGAGAGGTGTACTGTTTTCCCTCCTTGTAAATCTCACATTTGATGATGGACCACAGGTTCTCAATGGGGTTCAGATCAGGTGAACAAGGAGGCCATGTCATTAGATTTTCTTCTTTTATACCCTTTCTTGCCAGCCACGCTGTGGAGTACTTGGACGCGTGTGATGGAGCATTGTCCTGCATGAAAATCATGTTTTTCTTGAAGGATGCAGACTTCTTCCTGTACCACTGCTTGAAGAAGGTGTCTTCCAGAAACTGGCAGTAGGACTGGGAGTTGAGCTTGACTCCATCCTCAACCCGAAAAGGCCCCACAAGCTCATCTTTGATGATACCAGCCCAAAACAGTACTCCACCTCCACCTTGCTGGTGTCTGAGTCGGACTGGAGCTCTCTGCCCTTTACCAATCCAGCCACGGGCCCATCCATCTGGCCCATCAAGACTCACTCTCATTTCATCAGTCCATAAAACCTTAGAAAAATCAGTCTTGAGATATTTCTTGGCCCAGTCTTTATGTTTCAGCTTGTGTGTCTTGTTCAGTGGTGGTCGTCTTTCAGCCTTTCTTACCTTGGCCATGTCTCTGAGTATTGCACACCTTGTGCTTTTGGGCACTCCAGTGATGTTGCAGCTCTGAAATATGGGCAAACTGGTGGCAAGTGGCATCTTGGCAGCTGCACGCTTGACTTTTCTCAGTTCATGGGCAGTTATTTTGCGCCTTGGTTTTTCCACACGCTTCTTGCGACCCTGTTGACTATTTTGAATGAAACGCTTGATTGTTCGATGATCGCGCTTCAGAAGCTTTGCAATTTTAAGAGTGCTGCATCCCTCTGCAAGATATCTCACTATTTTTGACTTTTCTGAGCCTGTCAAGTCCTTCTTTTGACCCATTTTGCCAAAGGAAAGGAAGTTGCCTAATAATTATGCACACCTGATATAGGGTGTTGATGTCATTAGACCACACCCCTTCTCATTACAGAGATGCACATCACCGAATATGCTTAATTGGTAGTAGGCTTTCGAGCCTATACAGCTTGGAGTAAGACAACATGCATAAAGAGGATGATGTGGTCAAAATACTAATTTGCCTAATAATTCTGCACTCCCTGTAGACTGGAGGCTACTTTCATGCATTGCTTTAGGTACAAGCAGTTGAAGAGGTCTATACCAACCCTACCCAGCAACCAAATGTGCACAGGGACTTCGTGCCCTTTTAACTCCTCTGTGATGACCCTAATCAACTCAACACTGTGTCTCCTACTTGTACTCTCCTACATTTATGAGCCACAGGCAAAACCCTCACCTCCACTTAGTGGCTTAAGATATGCAACTTAGAGCATCACTCTGCCCTAGTCAGTAAGTCCCAGGAAATGGCCCACAAGGTCCTTACCATGTGGCACAGAACTCAACTCTGCTGAGAACATCTTTCTTCATATTTGGTTGGCATGTCCCTTTATTGTACCATATTGGAGTAAAATACACACTATACTAAGGTAATTTTGACAACCCCATATCACTCAGCCTTTTCTCCTGCCTCATCCAATGACTCCAACCTCACAATCTAAAAACATCCTTCACCATACGAATCCTAACTTGGCCAAACAAGTAAATCTGCTGTTCTGGAAACAAGACATATGTACTCCCCTACACAAATTATATCCTAAGATGAAGGAGCTAAGGCAGCTGGAGGAGTTGACCCTTTTGACCCAGGGTATATGGGCCGAATGAATGACTACAGCCTTCTCAGCTAACTTTTCCTAGGTACTCACTTACCAGTAAAGCTATGAAGCTTTGGCACATTACGGCTGTGGTGGATCCCATTCTTCCATGGCCCCAGGTTACCAGGTTCTCTCACCCTTTTAGTTTCATTTGCCTCTCATGGAGGCACTTATCTTTTAACTAGTTAAACGGTACTCAATTACATAGCGCTTGTATTGTTCACACCTTATTTTAAGATACTCATTTGTTAACAGAATAGGATACCAATTTACCACACATGAGTTCCTCTCCCCCATGCTTCTCTAGGAGAAGTATTAGATTGCACGAGATTGTTGGTGATGTCAGCTTGGATGCTTACACCGACAGATGTGGAGCTGTGGGCTACGGCGGAGGACTCTCAGGAATGGAAACGAGGCAAGTAAAACAGATTATTTTTAATTTTACAGTGAAACATGTGGTCAGTGAGCACACCCATATAACCTATAATCCCAAATTAAACATTGTTATTATCAGAATTATTTAAAGGAGACTTACTTAGTGCTCTTTAAATCTAGTTGATTTTCACTTATTTAGTGAAATAAGTTACTCCACATGTCAAGCCATTATGCCTTATCCATTTTGCTGCTAATTTATTAAGTTCACGTCAAGTATAACAAAAATAGTTTAGTTTTGAAATATTAGATTTGCTAGTATTTTCTTTTTTGTGTTTCCCTTCTCCCTACAGGAGAAATAGTTTTATTAACATTCACAATAATAAAAGCTATGTCTAATGGAGTCTGGACAAAACAACCCCTTTTATGTTTGATTGAAACATGTTTCTGTGGAGGGCTAGTAATTTTTGACTAAATCGCACACTTGTTTATAAGCACCGGTAGGGACACATTGAAGACAGTCTTGCAACGGAAAAAGTAGCAGTAAGGTAATTGCTTACATCATGGTTGGATTTGGTGATTCCGTGACTTTTAGCCAAAAGACAGTACAATTGTTCTATTACACATTAACTCAAACTATACCTGACCAATGCCTCACCTTTTGAAGGGCATCCTCTGTTTTTTCTGGATTCGTTTTCAGAGCTTGGGCAGCATCATTCATAGGTATAGGCATAAATCTTAGGGTATAGTTCCTACAATACAAAAGATAAATAATTGATAATGTCACGCAAACATTGTAGTGATATTCAATAACCCCTTAAGGACACATGACATGCCATGATTCCCTTTTATTCCAGAAGTGTGGTCCTTAAGGGGTTAATCAGTAAATTGTAGTTAATTTAAACAAATAGAACATGTTGGCAAAATAAACTTTGTGGATAGAGAAAAGTTTTCAAATTCATCATTTGTTGCCAAATCTGGCATTTGCATTCTATGTCAAGATTAATGAACACATGCTAGTGCTTCCTTACAACATAGTCCTGGTGAGATAAGCTCTGCTTTTAACTAAGCAGGACTTAAAGGAACACTCCACTGTCCCCCCAAATCACTGTTTAATAAACAATCTCTTAATGAAATCATGAAGGCTTTTAATTATGCATTTTCCATTGGGTATTTTTTTTTAATAGGTTAAAAAAACAGGAGATCTCTTGTCTGCAGATTTTGCTGTGGCTGTCCAATCACAGACTTCCCAATGCAGCTCAATGAGAAGTCTTTGCAAGGCAGGTGCTCTAAGCAATTAAACAAAAATGATGTAACAGAACAAGTTGCCTGATTAACAGCCAGGATGATGTAACTATACTAATTTATCAAAGTGCCAATTTCTACTAAAATCTGCACTTTTTCAAAAGCTAAAGTGCTTTAGGGGTCTGGAATGTCCCTTTAACCCCTTAAGGACCAAACTTCTGTAATAAAAGGGAATCATGACATGTCACACATGTCATGTGTCCTTAAGGGGTTAAAGACAGCTGCCCTCCCAAGAGCAAAGGTAAGCTGGAGGATGCACTTAAAATAGCTTTTCACTTATGTGTACAATAGATGTCACACAGAAGTTGATATTTAATTTTAACCCCTTAACGACCGCGGACGTAGTTGCTACGTCCGACAAAAACGGTTGTTAAGGAGGAATACATTTTCCTTTTCCTGGACATATCCATGGCAGCACAACAATGGGTAATACCCAAGCAATAACCAAGGGAGTGAAGAAATACAAAAGACTTCCAAAATATGAGTGCAAATTGACAACACAACCTCATAAGGAGATTGGAAATTAAAAACGGACTGCCCACGATTGACACATTATCAAATTGACTAACTCAAATGTACAAAAAAAACAAATGTCTGAAAATTATCGGTTGAGGACCAAGCAGCCATTTACCTATAAGTTCCAGGGAAAATTGGCCACTGACGCTCAAGAGGGAGAAATGGCTCTAGTGGAGAGCAACAGATGTTCAGTTACTGTAAGCCCTAGGTCTTGGTAGAATGAAAATAGCCAAGACTATCCCTCTGATGGCTTTTATAGAGGCATACATACCTTTTCTGGTCCATTAGTAAAGATAAACAGACTATCAGAAGAAAGCCAGATAGCGGACCTATGGGAATAGATCCTAAGACATCTCTCAAATGTGTCCATTTGTTTGCAATTGTTCAGATTATGCTTTTGATATGTATTTAGGACAGGAGGAGAAAGTTTCATTACTGACTCTACTTTCTAATCAATAGGCTTTAGATATCTTGTGGAAGGCAGTAAAGGGTTCTATGCAAAACAGTGCTTTAAGATCCTTCAGCCCAATGCTAATGTCACCGATAGAGCCAACTTAATATTAAGCAGTTGTGGACAGATAGAGTCTCATGGTTAAAAGGGGTGAACATTTCAAAGCCATTAAAAAAACAAAACAAAACAAAGAATTCCATAGGGAGCAATGGTTAACCGAGTGAGCATATAAATACAGCCAACAGATATTTAGAAACCTCCTTATCAAAGCCCTTTCATGAAAAGAGAGATCAGAGAGTGCCGAGACATGTACCTCTGAGGTGATGTGTCCAATTCCTAGATGAGTCCTGGATTGAAGAAGTTAGAACCTCAGTGCAGCCCTTGCCAAACAGTCATACTTTTCCTCTCTCATTAGTTCATGCTCCCGCAACCCCAGGCGTCTCTTTGACACCTTTAATTCTCTTCTTTGCCCTGCTGTGGCCACCCCCCAAACTAAACCTTACTGCTGATAACTTTGCATGTTAACTTCACTGACAAGATTGAACAGCTAAGGAAAGAATTCTCCCCTCCTTGCCATTCTGTTTCTCAACCACACATAGATCATGCATTTCCTACCCTTCAGACATTCTCCCCAGCTACTGACCAAGAGGTGGCTACTCTTCTTTGCTCCTCTCGCCCCACCACTTGCCCACTTGATCCTGTCCCATCTCACATCATCAGATCTCTCTCCACTTGTCTCGTGCCTTCTTTAACACACATCTTCAACTGCTCTCTCTCTTCTGGCATCGTCCCTGCTGACCTTAAACACGCCACTGTAGTACCTATACTAAAAAAAACATCCCTCGACCCATCCACCCCTCTAACTACCGTCCCATATCCCTGCTCCCTTTTTCCTCAAAGCTTCTGGAAAGACTTGTCTTTACCCGTGTGTCTCATTTCCTCAATCCCAACTCTCTCCTTGACCCCCTTCAATCTGGCTTCCGCCCTCTCCACTCTACAGAGACTGCGCTTATCAAAGTTACTAACGACCTAATCGCAGCTAAATCCAAAGGCCACTACTCCATACTAATTCTTCTTGATCTCTCAGCGGCCTTTGACACCTTTGATCATTCTCTCCTTCTTCAAACTCTTCAATCACTCGGTCTCTGTGACTCTGTCCTCTCATGGTTTTCCTCCTCTCTCTCCCAACGCTCATTCAGTGTCTCTTTTTCTAATGATACCTCCTCCCCTCGTCCTGTCTCGGTTGGAGTCCCCCAAGGCTCTGTCCTTGGTCCCCTTCTATTTTCTCTTTATACTGCCTCTCTTGGCAAACTTATTACCTCTTTTGGATTCCGCTACCACCTGTACGCTGATGACACCCAGTTATATCTCTCCACCCCGGACCTCTCCCCTGCCGTTCTGCAACGTATCACTGCCTGCCTTTCTTCCATCTCTGACTGGATGTCCTCCCGCATTCTGAAACTCAATCTCTCTAAAACTGAGCTCCTTGTCTTTCCTCCTCCTAATACTGATCCTCCTCTTTCGCTCTCCCTTCAAGTTTCTGGTACTAACATCAGTCCATCCTTGCAAGCGCGCTGTCTTGGCGTCATACTTTGGGTATTTCTAAACTCAGGACAAAATTTAGAAACTATTTAGCATGGGTGTTTTTTGGCAGTTGTAGATGCGTAACAGATTTTTTCATCATATTTTCTAATTGTTTTTATAGTAAATTTTATGACATGATGAAAATAATGAGATCGTTAGAAAGACCATTTAATGGTGAGAAAAACGGTATATAATATGTGTGGGTACAGTAAATAAGTAAGAGGAAAATTACAGCTAAACACAAACACCGCAGAAATGTAACAACAGCCCTGGTCCTTAACGGTAAGAAAATTGAAAAACAGTCTGATCACTAAGGGGCTAAATAATAATAAAGACAAAAATACACTCTTCCTTTAAGGGAAGGAAAATTCCCTTCTTTCTTCATATTTATGCTTAATTACTACTCCCAACAAGATTTCCGCTGTACGTCCTTCTACCAGTCCTGATTCTTAGTGAGGATATTGGAATACATTTGTACATTATATGTTACAATATTCCCATGACTGTAAAAAGTAGTAAAGGAAAGCCACATGGGAAAATAAGAGGGCAGCGATGGTCCGAAAAGGTGCCATAGCCACTGCAAATGAATAGAACGGACTATAAAAGGGAAAGATCAACAATTGCAACTTTGTAGGGATTTGTAGCGTTTTAAGCAGAGCCATGTCTGGATGGAATAACATATATATTTCACCCAGAGACATGCAAATACTCTCCAAACTTGGAGACTCCAGGTGAGCATGACAAGATATCTTGCAAACCAACTATAATGACATGAAAGTACGATTTAGAAGAACAATCATACATATGAAATTGCTCAAAATAAGTAACTGCCCATACTTACTTTTCTAGAGCAACCGCGATATCCTGAAATCCCTGAGAGGTGATATTATTCTTATCCCATATCACTGTTCTGCAGTAAAAACAAACAAGAGATTTCCTCAACATATTGCCTCATACAAGCACACAATATACAGAGCAAGACACTGACCCTTTTTAGATGTAACCTAGACTCTAGTTATGCTAATTCTGCAGTCATTTCAAATTACACAGTAAATTAAAATTGGGCATTTTTCTACAAACTGAAGCCATGCGAGAAAAGTGTACAGTGCTCTCCTAATATTGGCAACCTTGGTAAATCTGAGCAAAGAAGGCTATGGAAAATGTACTTTATTGTTTACTTTCTGCTCATAAAACACAAAAATGTGTCTCTGCTCTCATGGATATCAAACAATTGCAAACACAACACAGGTTTATCCTCCTCCCAAAAAATCTTTGTTAAATTAAATATATGTAAATGTGCCAATTATGGGCACCGCTATGAATTAATGGGAAAAAAAAATAAAAAAAAATATATATATATATATATATTCCCATTGATATTTTACATTACACCTTGGTAACTAGAAAAGGTCGGTAAACATCACAAAATACAAACTGGCTATAAGAAAATAGCAAGTGCCAATTTCCAAATGTTATAAATCAACCTGGAAGAGGACGCCTTTCTCAACGCACTGTGAAGAGGATTGTTAGAGTATATATGTGTTTGCGCATGTGTATATTATATATACAGTGAAGGGGAGCACATATATATATATATATATATATATATATATATATATATAGTTTGAGTATATATGTGTTTGTGCATGCATATATATATATATATATATATATAAATAAAATATACACATGCACAAACACATATATACTCAAACAATATATATTATATACACATAAATATACACATTTATAGATTTTCTTAGATATTTTTTTTTTTTTTTTTAAATATGGCACATAATGTGCTCAGACAAAGGGAGCATAGTGGTCCCTCCAAAAAAGTGGAATATACACATCTCACAGAAGTCAGTCAGGTGCTCAGGCTAGCAGTCCCCCACTCCATAGCCAGCTTAGATACATTTCAAAGGGTGAATAAATAGCTGAAACAAGCTTGTGATCAATTGGGGAAGTAAAAAGTCTTAGGTATCCATCTTTATTTAAACTGAAACTACTAGAAAAATGTTTGCCTTATTTTTATTCACCTTTTAATATTTTGGCAAACAATACCAATTATCTTACCGCTAATATATCAATTTACAAACAATACAACATGAGACCAAAATCTGCAATAGTTCCGTAATTCTTTTAGAAAGTGTTAAACACTGTTTATGAAAACTCCCACTGACCATATACTAAAAATTACAAAGAACCCTTTTTTTGATGTTCGTGGGTGTTCCAGTTCCTCCGTTGCTGCGCCATGCTGTCTGGCCCTGCTAGGGGACTCTTTCCCAAACAGGGCCATCCTCTGTACCGACACTGGCATGCAGGGTATAATGCCAAAGATTTGATTGACAAATGGGGATGGGCACAACATTAAAGGACATTAAATACAAAGCTACATTTTTGCTAGCAGCAAAATCTAAATGAAATTGAATGCTTCTCAATTTAGAACCATTGTGTGTGTATCATGACAGGTACAATTTAAATACTAGATTTGATCTGGTTATAAAAAATGAAATGTAACCACTTTTTAATGTTGCCAATGGCTCTGTGCAGACAGCACACTGTGAGACAGCTCTCCTTACCTTAGCTTGGTATTTATTTGCAGTGCTTTGGCTAACATCTTGGCTCCCATATCTCCCATACCATTCCCACTGATATCTACTTTGGTTAATGATGTATTGCTGCCAAGGGCATTTATAATAAGCGTGACATCGGTCTTCAGTTTTGAATCTGCCAGAGACAGTGATTGCAAAGGCTGCAGGAGAGAAGGAATAATTAAGAGAATTAGCATTAATCCTAGGAATAAGAGTGGAAACACCAAAATAGAGTGTTTTTTTGTTTTGTTTTTAAATAGTCTCATTAAAATGCAATAGCATTTTTCTTTATACACTCTTAAAAGGGATACACATACGAGAGGGGTAAGTAAAAAAAACAATCAAATAATCAAAACATTTTATATTTATATTTTATATTTAAGTTTTTTTTCATGTTCGTTGCAGAAATATTTTCTGATGGCTTGGAAAATGTCAGTCTATCGGCGGATTCCAAATTTCACCAAACATTATTTTCTGTACCACATACAGGAGCCAAGGAAGAGTAATCAATGGTTTCAGAAAGCATTCCCCAAATTTATTACAAACAGATATACAATGAAATGCTGCACATACACATTTTCACTCCCTTTGCTGCCGGTGGTGTAATGCCACCTCCATCAGCGTCATTGTGGCATTTTAGCGATCTCAGGTTGGCTAATATCAATTGTGTGCGAAAACTGTAGCCACGTGGATTCGCCCAGCAACCCGACGTCGCCATTACAGGCACCCGCCACAGGCGTCCAGGAAAGCTGTCAGGCTGAGCACACTTCACCTGCCCCCATGCTCACGAGAACGGGACTGCCAAACCAACCTCTCACACAAGCGACTTACTTGGTCTGGGAGCCGGCGCTTGGTGCAGCTCATCTCCACTCCTCCAAGCCACAGCTGCAAACCAGGGTGCCGCGCAGCCGAACACTCTGAAGCAAAGTCACAATCCAGGGGCCCCTCGGATGCACGACCCCAACGAGGCACCAGGGACTGGGGAGCATCTTCGCCTCACCTCCATCCAGCAGCAAGATCTGGAGCCCTCAGAGGCCTGATCCACCGCGCACATTCCACAGCCGACCTGGACAGAGTCTGCATAACTTGGCCCACCAGAGGTATCGGCTGACTCTCTGGCCCTCTGAGGCCAGCGCTCCCAAACTGTTGCTGAACCCTGCACCACCGCTGACTACCCGTACCAGCTGCTCAGAGACTCAGGTTATGACAAACCTCGTCCCTACTCACCCGCACGGTGCCGGCTGACACCCTCGGTCTACCCCACAAGCTTACTTTATTAAGACTCTTTAAATGCTGGCAACCCTTATTACCCCATATGGCTCCTAGGGGGACAGCATAAATAGCTGCACCCAAACTACTCACACCCCACGGCACTACACTCGGGGGCATACCTGCCGACCGGTGCGGCGACCCCGCACGCAGTATGGGCTGACACCCATGGTCCTTTAAAAGCTCTGGGCCCAACAAACACCACCCTGAAACGATTTCTCAACTACACTGAGGGGTAACACCGCTCAGCATGTACAAGACAGGCAGCATGGGCACCTAGTCTAACACCATAAATAGAACAACATATCCCTCTCTAAACTGCACTGAGTAGTCTAAAAGTTTGAAATGTGATTTAAATGATTTGCTTACCATATGTTCTGTTATGATTGTTTAGACAGCCTGACACTGTACGAACTGCAGGTCCCTCACTCAAGCTAATCTAAGATTAATCATACTAAAGTTTGGAAGCTAAAGCGGTGACAAGCTACATACATATTAACCTTAAACTACTGTCACCAAACTTGAAGGTAACTCATTATGACGAAGATAATAAGCCAACATGTACCTAGCCTGTTTTAATAAGTTACATAGTACCATGAGAACAACCTAAGCAATGAAAACCTAAAATGTTTATCACCTAACCTATCCTTATATAAAAATGTGCTAGATCTACCATGTACCTTTATGTTCAACTGTTTACAATACGCAGGAGGATTGTCTTTGGGGTACCTCGCACGCGACTGTTCAAAGATTACGCACTACAAAAATAAAGAATTTAAAAAAAAATATCAATTGTGTGCATATTTTTATGCACAGAATGGCATTCTTTGGCTGAGAGCGGTCAGTTGACACTAACAAATGGTTGGCCGGGTCAGCATCGGACTTCTGCAGATCTTTCACTTGGCACGACTAGGTAAGAGGGAAAACTGTTGTAAAAAGGTTGTCCCATTACTGGAGACCGGGCCAAGGTACAACTAACATCATAACAACTACAGTCGGCTCTAGTAGCTATTATGGTTAGAGTAACCATCTAATAAATGAATTGAAAATTAATAATAGTGAAGGTTACTAAAATATGCAGCTACTAAAATACATACACACATTGTGTATGCATTGTGTATGTATTGTGTTTTTAATTCATTTTTACAACCTCCCTACACATTATAATGTCAAAATCAGATGTATTTTATAAGTGATGAATGGCATAATGGTAGAATAGTCAACTATTCTGTATTTTTGGGGCATTTACATACAAATTGAAAGTCCTATGTACAATTAATTGTGTACTCCACAGCAGGTGGTTAGAAAACCTCTGGCAAAAAAAATAAATTGGCTTCACTAAACACATCTGCTTTTAATGAAAGGACAGGAATGAAAAGGTTGATGCTAATAGGATAGCCCTGGTTAAAGACTATTGTGTCAATCTGTGGTTGTTATTTTGGCTGAGCTACAAGAACCAATGACCTCAGACAACCAATCCTCCAATCACATCTCTCATCCTGCACCAACAGTAAATTGTTTGACCCAATTAAGTGCATGATACCTTAAGTGTCCCTAGGGTTATACAAACTCTCTCTCTAATATCCCAGAAAATGTTAAAAAGTGCAAAATATATTATAAATGGTGTGTTGTTTTTTTAAAAACATTCTTTATTTAAGGCTTTTCAATTTTACACAATACAAATTATGCTACGAGTTGTATTCACAATAATAGAATATCTCTTCAAACCATAAATACAAGTGTCACATGTTTTGATGTTACAAAATGTTTGTTAACATTGTTAGTATAATTTTAGAAACGTAAACAATGTTGCTTTACTGTAAAAAAAAACAAGCAAATATAACAGGAATCATTGTGTGGGTGTAACTAGAAAGTGTCCACTCAGTACTCGACCTTATCCCACTAGTGAAATATATAAAATTAACTTAGTAATATTAGGAAAAGAAGGGTTGGAATTAGGTAAAAAGAGGAGGGGCTGAGGAGGGAACATCCAGTTAATTTGTCAAGGCTGGAGTGCAATGTAGGAAGAGTTTAGTTCGGTTTAGGATGTCAATGTTGGGTCTGAAACCCAGGGGTCCCAGGATTTATTGAAGTTTTTGGATGCTTTGTAAACAAGAGCTATACACTTGTCCATTTCCATTACTCCCCTCACTATTCTTGGTACAGTTGCCAAACCTGGAGTCTGAACTAGCCCCCATTTTTCAGCTATGACTCAAAATGTGGCTATGCCAGCAGCTTGTTTTGAGCTCTGGTGAGGTTAGATAATGCTTTAAACAACCAAACCCACATATCTAATGGCATACCATGCTAGCTACGTCTTGCTAGATTTGATTAACTCTGGGGTAGATCCGCCGCAAGTAAATAAAGGTATTACTGGATTTGCATGGTTTGATGCAATCTGATGCATTTTAACTAAGCAAACTAGAGTTGGGTACCATCAGAAGGGCATTTTAAATGCCTCTTCTTTGTGACTCATACAGATATACTGATAGATATAGATTCCGCAATGTCAGCTTAGTCTGAGGCTACTTCTGCGGAGCCCACATTCCTCTCCTAAGCAGACACATATTTCATTAGACGTGGCTGCCAATATAGAAAAGGTTATAGCAGTCGATCAGATGCCTTTTCTGCATCTAAATGATTGTAGAATAATTGGCATCTGCTTTTGGTAAGTGTGCCAAATAAAATCAAAGAATCTGCATGTGTTGTCGCATGCATGTCTAGGCATGATAAAGCCTACTTGGTCTGGATGCACCAGGAGGGTAGGGAATATACTGATGAGAATACTCTGTAAGAAAAGAGGCAGGGGTAATTGTGTGCATAAGGTAACAAGTCTTGATGACCCAGATGATAATGGGGAGTTGAGGGGGTGGGAGGTGATGGGTGAAAAATGAGCCATAATAGGTTAAGGTGTTATATAAGATACATGAAAGGGGTGTTAGTTAACAGTCATAGAGTCACCCAGAGTGCAGGTCTAAATACAATTTAACATATGCCCAATGATGTATCTCCAGTGGGTGGGTTTGTGTATTAAGACCTATCTGTTTTAAAAGCCTTTTACCGTTTGTAAAAGGGTGAGGTATATATTATAGTAAACAAAAGGTCTATGTCCAGATAGCGTTACTATCTAGAAATCGTGAGTACAGGTCTTGGAGGTATCCAACTAACTAGGGGGTTATTATACAAAACATGCCTGGAAAAGAGATATCTATGGACTGACAACTGTAGATGTATGGGTGACCTGGGACCACTATAATGTAATCCCCATGTTAGAATACAACTACCACACACAAGAAGAATATCCGCAAAAGTGGGACTTTTCCCTATCTTTGGAATATACATATTTTGACTGAAGAAATCAAATAATAGAGACTTTATGCATATTAAATCTTCATGAAATACTCATACTGACTGTGTTGTAATTTCACTTTCCCCAGTCACCAGAACTCTAGTGGTAATGTCACTGTCAGTTGACAGCTGACAGCTCCGCTTTAAGCATTATGCAAGTCTTCACGTTATACTTCTTAGTAATGTATTTTCTATATGTCTCTTTTTTGATATTCATTAGTACGGAGGATAAGACATAACATATCAGGAGTAGTGTTCCAGCTAACAGGAAATGATAACATCACAGCAAAACAACACACATTCACAAAAACGTCATTAAACTAACATGCAACACGAAGAATACAAATACATGGAAAAAAAGGAGCAGAAAGGGAAACTAAGAACTCTTGCCAAGAAGAGGCAAGAATGTAGAGAATGTTCAGTTATAAAGAAATAACTCGTGATAAGAGGTCTTGTAGACAATGATAAAAGGTCTATTGTACCATCACAATAGTATCCAGCAAACTGTGATAGGGTGTTGTAATCTGTACAACGGAAGTCAGTGACTGGAATTTAGTAAAAAATATGTCATGATTGTGTGTTTTCACATCAGTCTGGTGCAGTACTTCACAGTTACCCTACTTTTCTGTGGTTTTGTTGTAGACTACTGCACCTAGATTGGAGATATCTGTTCCCAGCTGCAATTATCTCCTCCCTATTTAGTTAAGACTTGCAGCTTCCTATTTGCCAGTTCATTAATGTTGTTGTATATCCTGTGTTCCCCTTAGTGTTCCAGAGTTTGCTGCTATCCTTTTATCCTCAGCGTTCCAGAGCAGGATGTTCTCCTGTGCAAACCCCAAGTGTTCCAGAACAAGCTGCATTCTTGTGCAAATCCTCAATGTTTCACAGCAAGTTGCCTTCCTGTGCAAATCCTCGATGTTCCAGAGCAGGCTGCTTTCCTGTGCAAACCGCTGGTGTATCCAGAGGCCTGGCTCTAAGTTATCTGTTTTGCATTTTTCATTATTTTGTGTTTTTCTTTAATTTGTGTGTATTCTGGTTTTCTTGCCTTATGGGTTCTAACCTACAATGGTTGCTGCTGTGATAAGCACCCCTTCCCACCAAACCTTGACACATGAAGAAAATATAGAAACAATGGTACACTACAGATGAACTATCTACAGCAAGGAAGTAGGGGAGCAGTAGGAAGAATCTCATTCTACAAATATTATTGCAACTTTACAGCTAGAGTTGTGGTTCTGCAAGAGCTTGTGCCTTTTGGTTAACAGATACAGCCTAGACGAGTGGTTCCCAAACCAGCCTCATTGCCCACCAATTGTCCAGGATTTATGCATTTCCCTTTTTAATCCCAATTGAGATATTAACAAAACATGGCCTGTTGGAGGGCCATAAGGACTGGTTTGGGAACCACTGATCTAGACTACAGGATGACAGTCAGATGGAAAATGGGGGGGTCAAATAGAAAAAGGTAATGAACTGATGACAGGGTTCTACTCGTGTTATGTATATTAAAGTTTTAAAACTATATGTATAAAATGGTGCAAAATACTATTTTAAGATCAGAACACTTTCAATATTATATAACCCCATTCACATCACAATGCCAGAGTAGTTTAAAGGGACACTATAGTCACCAAAACATTAGCTAACCAAAACAGTTTTGGTGTATAGATCATGCCACTGCAGTCTCACTGGTCAATTCTCTGGCATTTAGGAGTTAAATCACTTTGTTTATACAGCCCTAGTCACACCTCCCTGCATGTGACTTACAGAGCATCCTAAACTCTTCCATAAAGGGTCATCTAATGTTTGCACTTCCTTCATTTCCAATTCTGTTTAATTTACAATTTCTTATCTCCTACTCTGTTAATAATACCCTAAACCCTGCAGGAGCCTCCTGTATGCAATTAAAGTTCAATTTACAGGGCCAAAGATAAAAACTGTTAAAGTAAGTTACAGCTGATTGAAAATAAAACCATTTTGGTTTCATGCAGGCTGTGTGAGTCACAGTCAAGAGAGGTGTGGCTAGGGCTGCATAAATAAACTCTTAAATGGCAGAGAATTGACCGGTGAAACTGCAGAAATAGCTATACACCAAAACTGCTTCATTAAGCTAAAGTTGTTTCAGTGACTATAGTGACCCTTTAAGGATATAGTTCAATAAATACACTAAGAACCAAACATTCTATTTTATAAACCACTAAATCAATGGCTAATATCCATATAAATGCATAGTAAATGCCTACATTTCCTCACTTCCTTATAAACCAAATATTAAAAAGTGTGATTAGCAGTTGATAAAATGGCTGGTAGACTCCAATATCAAATATTCACCCTTATTCAGTTGTATTTTTTCCAATCCTACTCCCAATTCTCGGTTAGAGAGAAATTGAAATTGTAATGTAGCATTCACATTAAGTGAACCAAACAGAGAAATGTGTAGCTGTATATCATGTATCTAGCATTCCCTTTAAAAGCATAACATATTATGAAAAACCTTTAAAAAAAAAAAAAAAGATAAAGTATCCATTCTTATATTTCACACACAGGCAAATCCAGAAATTTTACAGTTGACCCTACAAATAAATGTATTTGAACTGAACCAAATTTTAGTCTCTCGCTAGCAAGCCCGAGGCTCTTGAAGCATGTTTTACCATGATGAAACTGAACAATAAAGTTTCACATTAGAAGCGTGACTAAAAAGGATTTTCACAAGACGAAAAGAAATGCTTTGCAGAAAAAAACCCAGTTGCATAAAAATGAGAAGCCCTCATCAAAGGAAGAGTCAGAATGTCAAACAGGATCTCCAACATATTTAATATCTCCCCCCTTGCAGCAGGTAATGCTTGGATATTTCATTGACTTTTCAACATTAGAATAAATGCATTCGACTTCATAAAATATACTATAAGATCTTCTCTCATTAAATCAATTCCCTGTGGCCCACTGTATGAGTAATAGGAATCAGAAGAATTGCATGTATGTACATTCCCATAGGAGTTTATCATATAAAGGTATACAAACAAAGATATACACTAGAAGACAATTATTTATTCATTTATTCCTAAATGAATATTCTAAACATATAAGGACACTTCATCTTCATGAATTGTTTTATGTGTGTACAGTGTGCATTTTTTTTTCCCAAAAGTTCAGATTTCAATAGCAGTCAGCCCTTTTATAACATCTCCCCAGGAATGTTTTCTTCTGCTTCTTTTAGCTTCTATGAGCCAACAGAAACAGCAGGTGTCTACAGCACTCCTATCTGTTCCTACTTCACACATGCAAACCGGAGCATCCTGTACTAACACTTCTCAATGAGGTATACTACAGCTCATTGAGAATGGTGTATGTAAAATTGCACATGCAGCTTGAGCTCTGACTGATCAAGCCACCGGCCTGTGGGGTAATAAGTGGGTGTCAGTTTGCCTAGGGTGCGGCTGATCAGTGGGGTTTCAATGACCAGGCCGGCATATTCTTGGGCCACTGCACGACCGCCTATGGTGGGTGCAAATACAGGATCCACCCAGGGTGACAAATACTCTAGGTATGGATCTGCCACCGGCAAAGACTTTCAGTCTGCACCGGGAAAGAAGACACTAGATCTGCATCTATAGCCAGCTAATATTTTCTATACACAGCAATCTATTACCACCCATGAGGCATTAAAATAGAGGATCAGCATTGATTTGGAAAACGCCACAAAAAGATTAAATGGTTTGGTCTCTTAATGGGCTGGTTGTTTTAAAACAGTGGTTAATACAAGTACTAATTAGTAGTGGTAGATCTCAAAAAAATTTGGTCACTAATTTTGGAAAGAATATGACAAATATAACTCAAATTGCACTAGACACTGAGAACATAAGAAATGTGCTTTACAGATTCAAATGAGTTCACCCAAACTACTGCTTTCAGTGATTCCATCATCCAGACAATTTGTTGTTAAACTGAACTTAAAGGAGCACACACAGTACCATAACCACTACATTGGGATCTGCCAGGAGCTGCTCCCTGCTCTGAGAGTAGTAAGCTTCTGTTAGCTTTCTGAGCCGGGCACCGCAGAGCTAGCTCATACAGAGAGCTTCTGGCTATCTCGGAGGACCCCAAGCAGAGGTGTAAATAGAAACCACAGGGCCACAGTGCAAAAAATGCCCTGCACCCTCCTCCATGTTTCTCATTCCCTCCTCCCCCCAGCTCATCCACGTGTCTCATTATCTCGTCCCCCCACCCCCTCCATGTGTCTCATTTCCTCCTCCCCCAGCCCCTCCCGACCTTCCCCCCCATGTGTCTTATTCCTTCCTCCACCCCATCACCTCCATGTGTCTCATTCCCTCCTTCCCTCCGGTTGCAGCTGCGACTCCTGTGACCGTGGTAGTTACGCCACTGACCCCAAGTAAGAAGTGATACCATTTTAAAATGTTTTTACTACTAACATTGGGGGGTAGACACCTTGGCACTCCTGTCACTATAACCAATACAGCATGCTGTAGTGGTTATGGTGCTTGTAGTGTCCCAATAGGTGCAATACATACAAAATAGTAAATTAACAACACAGTTAAAAATATAACCCCAGCTAATTTTTACACAATTTATTGATTTACTGCCTGAGTTTACATGTGCCAATATCCCTAGTCATAAAAGGATACTACTTTAAAATGAAGCAATAGGATATGACTCTTTAGAACAAATGACACACCAAAATAATTATTACCATAGATAAACAAACACAAACCCCTATGTTTTAGTAAATCTAAAGTTCAGTTTTGCTTAAGCTTAGTCAGTGCTGTGTAAACAAACTTGATAAGGGAGTAGAATCTGGAGGAAAAGATGCAGCATTGGAGTTAAGGAGATTCACAGTTGTTAAAACTTGAGGCAGCCCTCAATTGTATAGCTTGAACACGCCAAGTCCCACAGTTGTGAATGATATTGAAGGTTCCATTCAAAATACAGTGAAAGAATGCAACATGGCAACAAGTGTTGGATATTTGCTGTGTTCAATGCATACATGGGAATACATAGATAGAGTTGATGCTTATTAATAAAAAAGGTTAATTTAGAGTCTTGACTCACCGATTCTTCATCTTGTATCATATGTACCAAGTTATCCAGGACAGGTGTTAGATTTCTACAGGAGAAAAAAAAGACAAACTGCATTTCAGCAAATAATTGTATGCTGTATCAAAAGAACTAAAACGCACAGAATATAACATCTTACTTTGATTTCATGTTGTTAAAATTCTTCCCCAAAGCCAGGTGTCTTATTGATCTGTTTTTACTGAGCCAGACAATGAGAGTCGAGAGGTCAGTTTCTAGTCCTGTGAAAATAATATATAAAAGTTCCATCAGAAATTAGTACAAGAAGAGAAGACTGATGGAAATGCCGCTCAGCCCTTGTGCAGTGTTGAAATCCCATTATTTGCGTGACAATGCTTTCAAAGGATCTATATTAGTTCTTAAGGACCAAAGAATCAAATCATCTCTGACTGGTCTGTACATCAAAGCGTCAGGTGCACCCAAAAATAAAATACAAGTGTTTTATAAGTGTACCGTTGAGTTTCACTATACAATGTTTTTATTTAGATTTTCGGATATAAGAACACATTGTCTAGATTCTAACCTGACAGCAACTGACAGCCAACTATGCCCATGCTATTAGCACAAGATAGCATGAGCTTGTTCTGATAACATGAAAGGGTGTATTCTAGATCAATCCTTTTAGTTAATACAGGGATATGCAGCCTCTGGCTCTTCAGCTGTTGATGAATCCCCATGAGTCTATGAAAACGAATCCGCTCGAGATGATCAAAAGAATGTTAGGCAATGTAGATCCAAAGACTTTATAAGTCAAGGGCAAGCCAGAGTCTCTGACTCAGTGTAAAGCTGCACTACAGTGCTGACATAGGTTATTCAGCACTAGAACATGTCGTAACATATACAAAATATGGTGTACCACAACCACCAGGTACCCAAGTACACTAGAATATGTTGCACAGTTGGAATCCTGACCAGGCTGCAGGGCTTAGCACCTCAACCACCAATGCCTGTCCTTATACATTCGAGAAAAGTGCAGGAATGAATATGGCCCAACGTACACAACACCTATTCCCACGTATCCCCATGTATTAACACAAATCACACAGTTTACAAATGGAAATTCTCACATTGTGGGGGTTTGTACGCAATATTGTGTTCCTCACATGCAACTGGTTTTAGCTTTTGGGCAATTGTACATTAATCTGAAATAAGTACACCGCACATTATTTGTTGTGTGAACTCCCTAACAACACCTGGTTTTCCTTTTGGGATTTATGACAGACAGAACAACCGAATGACAGATAGATAGGTAGACGGACAGACTGGCATTATACACATTGTTGTAAACTGTACAGGGAGTGCAGAATTATTAGGCAAGTTGTATTTTTGAGGATTAATTTTATTATTGAACAACAACCATGTTCTCAATGAACCCAAAAAACTCATTAATATCAAAGCTGAATATTTTTGGAAGTAGTTTTTAGTTTGTTTTTAGTTTTAGCTATTTTAGGGGGATATCTGTGTGTGCAGGTGACTATTACTGTGCATAATTATTAGGCAACTTAACAAAAAACAAATATATACCCATTTCAATTATTTATTTTTACCAGTGAACCCAATATAACATCTCAACATTCACAAATATACATTTCTGACATTCAAAAACAAAACAAAAACAAATCAGTGACCAATATAGCCACCTTTCTCTGCAAGGACACTCAAAAGCCTGCCATCCATGGATTCTGTCAGTGTTTTGATCTGTTCACCATCAACATTGCGTGCAGCAGCAACCACAGCCTCCCAGACACTGTTCAGAGAGGTGTACTGTTTTCCCTCCTTGTAAATCTCACATTTGATGATGGACCACAGGTTCTCAATGGGGTTCAGATCAGGTGAACAAGGAGGCCATGTCATTAGATTTTCTTCTTTTATACCCTTTCTTGCCAGCCACGCTGTGGAGTACTTGGACGCGTGTGATGGAGCATTGTCCTGCATGAAAATCATGTTTTTCTTGAAGGATGCAGACTTCTTCCTGTACCACTGCTTGAAGAAGGTGTCTTCCAGAAACTGGCAGTAGGACTGGGAGTTGAGCTTGACTCCATCCTCAACCCGAAAAGGCCCCACAAGCTCATCTTTGATGATACCAGCTCAAACCAGTACTCCACCTCCACCTTGCTGGCGTCTGAGTCGGACTGGAGCTCTCTGCCCTTTACCAATCCATCCATCTGGCCCATCAAGACACTCTCATTTCATCAGTCCATAAAACCTTAGAAAAATCAGTCTTGAGATATTTCTTGGCCCAGTCTTGACGTTTCAGCTTGTGTGTCTTGTTCAGTGGTGGTCGTCTTTCAGCCTTTCTTACCTTGGCCATGTCTCTGAGTATTGCACACCTTGTGCTTATGGGCACTCCAGTGATGTTGCAGCTCTGAAATATGGCCAAACTGGTGGCAAGTGGCATCTTGGCAGCTGCACGCTTGACTTTTCTCAGTTCATGGGCAGTTATTTTGCGCCTTGGTTTTTCCCACACGCTTCTTGCGACCCTGTTGACTATTTTGAATGAAACGCTTGATTGTCCGATGATCACGCTTCAGAAGCTTTGCAATTTTAAGAGTGCTGCATCCCTCTGCAAGATAGCTCACTATTTTTGACTTTTCTGAGCCTGTCAAGTCCTTCTTTTGACCCATTTTGCCATAGGGTGTTGATGTCATTAAACCACACCCCTTCTCATTACAGAGATGCACATCACCTAATATGCTTAATTGGTAGTAGGCTTTCGAGCCTATACAGCTTGGAGTAAGAAAACATGCATAAAGAGGATGATGTGGTCAAAATACTCATTTGCCTAATAATTTTGCACTCCCTGTATATATTGTAGGAAAACAATTCCATTAAAGTGTTCTGAAGATAAACCATGAGACCCCGTAGTAGGGTTTAAGAGGAGAACTTTACGGTGAGGGCAGCACTGAAAATGACATGCCTTGCATGCATGTAGCAAAAGCTTTGGAAACTTAAATGCTGAAAATGTTTAAAAGAAACTGCAATAAAAGCTAAGTTTAATTTTTATATCTTTACAAAGTAATTTGAGTGCTATAATTTATATTTTATATATAGTCTATGTAAGCTCATTTAGATTCATATCACAGAATAACCTAACACATATTTGGGGGGGGGGGGGGGGGAAGACAGGGCGGGTGAATCAAACCCATTTTTTTTATTTGTTTTATATCTTTTCTTTTAGATCTAGAAGTATAAAAATTAGCAAAACTAATTGATGTTCTCATCTTAAATCCAACATTCATGTTCTAAACCAAAAGAAAAGGCACCATTAGCCAACAAATCTTCCAATTCAGTGCGGAAACTGACTGTTACACTACAGGTTTTCCTGAAAGGTATCTTACAGTAAAGCTTGTCATTCAGACAGTATTTTACACAGCGTACTTTTAAAGGTGTGAAATATCACTTACCATTGTCAGAAATATCAAGGCTGGAAATGTTATGAATCTCTGCTATGCAGCCTTCCAAAACTTGTGCTCCTCCAGATCTTAACTGTGCAAAACAGCAATCATTAGCAATGTCCAAGGCATCATATTAAAGACACTATCTAATCTAGTGCAAAGGGTTGTCTTGTAAGATGTATAGTGTTCTTAGCATAGTTCTCAGATGTATAACTGGCATTCTTGATATTGAATAACCTTGAAAACTATCTGAATGAACACCTTACCAGAACAATGCATGTATTCAAGGACTCTATATTATTTTTAAATAGTCTCACTATCGTATTAAATCTTTGAAAACTAAATAAAACGGTATTTTTCACTTTTAAAAAAAATAATCATTGGTAATATTGAATGGTGTACATTTGCATTGAAAGTAGGACATGTAAACTAATTTAACAGAGCCTCCAGAATTAGAAAAGTATCATGAGTCGGTATAAAAAAATCAGCTTCACAAAGAAGAACATTTGTATTCATACGATGAACTTTACCAGCAATGCCTGAATCGGTTAACTAGCAATGGGTGTGCAAATTAAGGCTGGAACATTTTTGTGCTAGTAAATTAAATCCAAAAGCACAAAAAAAAAAGGGAAAAAAAGGTTATTGTTAAATGTAAGGAAATGTTAAGAGCAACTTGAAATGTACATGGAATTATCACAAAATAATGGCACAGAAATTAGAAGACTTGAAATAAAGCCTGGGACAGTACTTACACAGTGACCGAGCTTAGGAAGCATTAGAAAGGAAAAGAAAGACATAAGAATACAGACAAATCCTTTCTTTTCCATCATGTTAATTAAATGCAAAGGTTGTTCCACCTAATTCAAAGAGCCACAGAAACACAGACGCTATTAATTTATATGCTTAATCAAAGGTTTCTCCAAAGTATCATTAATATATGCAACAACTTCATTTGTTGAAATGCTTTTAGCAACATTCATAAAAGGCATGTGGATTTAAAGCAGGTTGGTGACATTTATCACTACAGTATTTTTAAACCCAGACATTAAGAATGAAGGAAAGAAGGATGGATTGATTAGATAGATACGCCAGGCAGTCAGGCGTAGCGCAGACCAAGTCCCATACTGCTAAATGGTTGACATCACGCTATAGATTAAAAATCCTGGCTCCTATTGTCATAATGCACAATAATAAAGTGCTGAATTTATGACAGAAGTCCTACACTGGCTTGAATTCTCTTGAAAGGTGAAGTGTAGCTTTTTAGAGGGGTGCAAGGGGCCACCACTATCGCGCAAGGATAATGGGTCAAAAACAGTGTTTTATTCAAACACTTTTATGGTTGTAATAACCCTTTAATACATTTAATTTGAGACTTTCCATGATTATGATCTCATAACAAAGTCCATACAGGTTGTGCATAAAGAGCTAGATAATTTGAGCATCATTTACTCAGAATAATTGTACAAATTATTGGATCAGTCAAAAGATTATGCAATGCATTTGCCATCTATCTGATGGACATAAAATAATGTTAAAATGTTTGAGCAGCAACTAATGAATAATATTATAAATATTTTTATTAAATGAACCTATCGCTATCAAGGATCCCAGGTACATTGATATTGAACAGGTTCTTTAGGGACAGCCATTGGATTTAGTGGATAGGCTGCATTGCAGGTCTTTTTTGCTTATATTATGACAACATACTTGAAAAAGTTACTTTCCAGTATACAGATAAGAAGTGTTCTTTATTTAGACAGATATTATTCTAAGCATATTATAATCTCCTTTAGAGGTATACAGGATTGTGATTCTAATGTATTCTTATGTATTAAGTGTTTAAGCTTTGATGAACATGGAGGCTCTCTAGAGATAATACGAGTAGACTAAAGGAGAAATAAAATGTCAAAAGTGAAGCATTAAGGCTTCAAATAGGTGGCAAAACTAATGTCACAAAATCAGAATATATATTCGCCTTTAACAACCCAACTTGTTTCATCAGAACCAAAAGTAGTTTCAAAATGCAAGGGATTTGTCACTTTAAATTTACTTGTTGCTGCTTACCTCACAGTTACTGAGATCGAGAGATACATCCTTCAGGTTAGGGTTACATGCCAATCCAAGAAGCAATGCCCTGAAAGACAAAATGATAAAATCTATCAAACAATGAACTGTCAAATTTACTCACCAGGAAAGATAATCTTTAAGACATGAAAGCGAAGAGTCAAACTCATGATAGACTATACATATACATTACACCAATACGTTTTATCTTTCCTGAATAGAAAGGCAGTAAACCGTTGTTTTACAGGTATAAAGTGGCCAAGGTCTATTTGATGAATGTTCATCATAAGCTTGGAAGACGACCCAGCAGTACAACTTCAAAGTAAATGTGGCTTACTCAAGCATGCAAGTGAATGGACCTGGCATCAGTTTGACATGGAATATATCTTTATTTAGCAGAACAAAGACTTTACAAAGGCATAGCCAGGGCTGACATGATATCAGTTCAATTCACTTGGAAGCGTGCACAAATAATGTTCATCTGAAGCAATGTTCCTGGGTCTTCTTCAGGGACTACGTGTCTATGATCCAGAACTGGCATAGAGAATTTATTCCTGAAGAACAATTGTGATAGCAATAGCTTAATAACAGGAGACGTATTTTAATCTTGTACAGACACAAAATAGTGAAGATAATCAGGCACAGTTTACACTCCTTAAATTAACAAAACATTTGTTTTTAATGCATGTTGTCAGATGTCTGTTGGCGTTATATAATGTGAAAGACAAAAAGGACAAGTTCATGTATAAACACATTATATAAGTGTATATCCATTATATAGCGCAATGAAACAAATTTACAAATTGGAAATTAACTAAACATTTTATGGATAGAGCAGACATTTAAATATTTTTGACCCGGCAAATGGTTAACCAATGGTTAATAGTTTAAAAAAAAAAAAAACACACATTTTAATGAAGGTTGTATAAATAAGCAAAATACACTTTAAAATAATTCCAACTGGAACATCTTGCGACAAGACCCTACACCTCCAAAGGAACTGACGAATAAGCCCATGTTTTGTTATAAGAGGAATGAGAATCTAAGAGACCTATTGGTAAAAACAGACCCTATCCACTGTTACAACCCCCCTGTATCAGGGAAAACAAACAATGGCTGTGTCAGATGCCTAGGTTGTGTAACCTGTGGGCACATTATTCCGTCTAAGACACTGTCACATCCTCATACAGGCAAAACATACAAAATTACCCACAGGATACATTGTCGCACAGAGTTCGTTATATATAAGCTCACATGCCCTTGTGGACTGAGTTATATTGGCAAGACAGAAACAGCTTTGTGCGAGAGAATCAGGGGCCACAGATCGAGTATCCGACTTGCCTATCGTGATGGCAGATCGGACAAGCCTGTGGCCCGACATTTTTTGGAAAAACAACATCCACTCTCTGCTTTACGCTGTGTGGCATTTGACCATGTGCCGGTGGCAGCTAGAGGTGGTGATAGAGCGAAACTTCTGTTACAAAGAGAAACATACTGGATTGTAGAATTAGATACTATTTCCCCTAGAGGTTTAAATGAAAAATGTTCCTTTATTTCTTTTCTGTAAATAATTTTTAAGTCCTGATTTATACCACCCTCGTTGGTGAATGAATACATTCTCTCCTTTACAGCGCATGTGGAATTGGAATACTCCTGATGGTCGCCCTCGGTTGTGACCTTGGGATGTAGTTTTTTAAAAAAAATACCTCTTATGTAATGTTTGGATAATTTTTGTCCCCATTATGATAATATGTATATAAAATGGTGATAACTATAATGTAGACACTCACCTAGTTCTATCTAAAATACTATTAAAAAATTTTTTTTTGATCCCTTAATCAAAGTCTTGGTGATTTTCCTTTTCTATCTGTCTACCAAGAGCAGAAATCTAATAACAAATGGGCATGCAAATTATGCACATTCACTTATATAAGAGTTAGCACACTCTATTTATATCACTACTTGTCCACTTAGGTTATATTTCTTTAATACCTCATATGTAAATATTGTACACTTTGGGCCATTTTGGCTAGACTTCTTTAATACCTCATATGTAAATATTGTACACTTTTAATACATGTAATAGACATTTATAGAGTATCACTAGATAACATTGCCGCTTAGAATTATGGATAGGGAGTGGCAATCCTCCTAGATATCATATAAACTTAATTTTTCACACTCAGTCACATATTTGTATATAGGAATTGTTGTTTCCACGTTATTTTACACTTTATTAATTTACTTTTATGCTCCTTTCCACATTTTGCCCTATAGTCTATTAGGCTAGTTAGCTGCTCTATACTATGTAGACAAGGGATGTTTATAAATATTAGTATTTATATTTCAGAGTCAGCTGTTCTGATTATCTGTATTCTCGGCCAGCACAAGTTATTAGAGCAAGGTAATCCGATGTCATCGAGTGGATGGCTTCACTATAGAGGGGAAAAGCTCTTGCGAGAGCGGCTGGTAACACAGTGGCAACCTCAGCTGAATGTATCAGCGGTTGCCTGGAAACTGTGACGCACCCGACCGATCACATGACGCGGAAGTACATGCCGACATTGACATGCGCAGTTGCGCAGAGTGCACGCCGAGAATCAGGACGAACAGAATTCAGCTGAACAGGTGAGTGTCTATTGGTTATCTTATTTTAGATGTCCTATATATGTTTGTTTTTTATCATATCTAATG
Organism: Pelobates fuscus; assembly: GCF_036172605.1. Taxonomy (NCBI): domain Eukaryota; kingdom Metazoa; phylum Chordata; class Amphibia; order Anura; family Pelobatidae; genus Pelobates; species Pelobates fuscus. The sequence goes on from NC_086320.1 coordinate 147,751,931, forward strand.
CCTTTGGTGTCCTGATGAAAGCTCCGACCGGGAGCTGAAACGTTGACTGAGCAGTACCTATTTACAATAAATTGGAAAAGAAACCCACGAGTGCCGGTAATTTTTGGATACTTTTATACATATACATATACATATACATATATATATATATATATAGATAGATAGATAGATAGATAGATAGAGAGAGAGAGAGATACATTGATATATAAAATCATCTCTATCTCATATATACATTTTGAATTTATTTATTTATTTTATTATTTACTTTTTTTCATCAGCAGGGGGACTGCCTGTCAGGACACCTATCGCGGCCATGTAACCACTCTCTGCCTCACAGTCGGGCTCCACATGGAGCAACCCGGAAGTGATCGCTCCTGGGGGAGCAGTCACCCAGTGTTCTGCGGCAGCAACTGGCCGTGAGGGGGTATTGCAGCAATGCCTCAACATCGAGGCATTGCTGCAATACCATTAGAGCTTCTGGAAGCGATCATGATCACTTCCAGCACTTTAATACAACCCCACGGACGTACCAGGTCTGCGGTCCTTAAGGACCGTTTTTTGTCGGACGTACCTGATACATCTTTGGTCGGGAAGAAGTTAAATTATATATATCCAATTTAATAATTAAAGCTCTAATATTAGGTTACATTGTATTCCATGTAGATGTAAAGATTCCTATTCCCACGAGGTAGATTGTAATGGAATGTATGTATAGTAACACTATAGTTTTACAACAAAAGACTTGGTACAAGACATAATTGAGGGCACCAAAGATCAGCATGATTTCTGAGAGTGATGGTAGCCTATATAATTTCATTGGCCCATCTCATTTTGCAGCTACCAGAGGGACAAAATGACTATGCAAATAAGTCAACTACAAATTTAATTATGTGTTAACATTTAATTATTTTTGGAACGGCTATGTTGGTGATTTTTTTTTTTGTAGTACCATTTTAATAGGATTAGGTCTGATATTAAAAATACCATATTAGATTAGCATGCATTGAGGCAACGTTCACGAATACAACAAGCTCTGCTTCACATTATCATAATAGCCAGTGTAGATAATGGCGGGATTGTTTTGTTATTGTGAGAATCTATTAAAGCCATGACTCTAGGGAAATTCTGGAAACTCACAGTTTATGACTGCTATGCTTTTCCTGTTTTCTGGTATTACAGTTGTAATCAAAATTATTCAACCCCTGTTGAAAATCAGGTTTAGTGTCAAAATTTACAGACTTTCAGCTGTTTGCAATGAACAAATCAAACAAAGGTATTTGAAATAGCTCAACACAATGAATGCTTTAAATGGTTTCCCCAAATTCAACTAAAAATGCAACTTATGACTTTCCAGTCTCAAATCTGGTGAAAATGGCTTAATTCCGACCGCATTTGGTATTTAGTAAATCTTAAAATTGCCAATGCAGTTAGGATTTGGTCGCTCCAACAATTCTGTAAAATTGGTTCGGACAAGTTTGGAAAATCAATGATTTTCCCATCTAAACCAATCTACAGCACTAGAATCACAGATTTATCAACGGAAGTCAGTGATAAATTGAAAGCATCCAGCAGGATGCAAGATCACAAATTATCACTTTCTTTTTTTAAGTGAATTGATAATTTGAAGAACTATCTACCTGCTAGCAGCACTAGCAGCCAGTGAGCAAATAGTTAAAAACCCTCAGTGCTGCCAGGATTAATTATGTGGCGGCATGCCAGTGCTTGTGGTATTACAAAGCATGGGAAGATTTCCAATGTTATGCAATATTATCAGGAGCGTTCCTTCCTAGCCAGCCAATCAGAACACTCCGACAGCCAAGTCTCACTTCTTTTGAGACTTAACTCTCAGAGTGCTCTGATGGTTGGTTTACTAGCCATCCAATCAGAGCACTGTTGGTCATATTGTATACGGCATAGGTGGGGTCTGGGAAGTGAATATGTATCCCCCCCACAATTTTATAAATACTAGTGTTTCCACCCATCTGCGTGGTTGGGGGTCAGGTGAGGGGACACTAGGTCTCTCCCCTTAAAATTCAAAGCATATCCCCCCACTCAGTTATCTCACAGGCCCCATCTCCTTTTCGAACGACTGGGCAGCAGTCGCTAGTTTTCAATGTTTAGTAGATATGCAGGTACAATATTCCATTGTAGTAATACAAGGGACCTATTGACCCCTATAGGATTTTTATTTATTCTTACGGTTTTAATGTGGCAGCTGGCCACCTGCCACATAATTTAAAAACCCTTGGCGGTGTTGACGGTGTGAGAGTTAATTATCTTCCTGCTGGCTACTAGTTCTGCCAGTGGGCAAATAGCTTGGCTTCTTTTTTCTTCATATTTTTAAATCCAGGCTCGGAGTTGAATCCTCTGAGCATAGATTTGCCGCTTTCAGACCGTATTTCAGCAGTCAGGCGAAATTCGGCCCATCACATTTTTCTCGTTATATATATATATATATATATACACAATTTTTTTTCATTTATTTTTTTTTAAATAGCAATAGTCAAGGTAACAAAGCTATCTGTTGAAAAAAAAAAAAAAAAAAAGACATCTCCTATCAGAATTTTAGAATTTCCCAATACATATTCCACAAAAGATGGAGAGTCACCAATTTGCGTGGTGGAGCTCACTGCAACAACATGACTACAAGAAAGAAGGAAGCATTATCCTGGTTGATGCATGCTACAATATAACTGCCTATTGTATTCTTCTTCATACTTGGTATAGAAACAAAGGTTCTGTAGTAGTTTATATACCATATTGTAAGAGCCTTCATTGATGCAAAAATGGACAAAATCACCAGTTTTTGATCCACTTAAAGTGCAGCATTTCATTACTTTTAGATTAATCTCCTTCTGTACATTGTGGAGTTTAAAAATGCAAAAAATGCACTAAAGACAGATCTCTAACAACACAGCGCAGGACATGGGCACGCCAGTTAGCTTATTAGCACATCGATAGACAATCCACCGGGGTACACACCTAGGAGTAACAGATCAACGGGAGAATGGCAGAGGAGGAGGGGTGGATTACACACTTGTATTGCTCGTAAAATCAGAATAACGTGATGTGTTAATGCAAAGGTACACAGTGATTGGTTGCCACTGTAATGTAAGGAAGATAATGTGTATGTGTGAAAATTGTAACGCTCCATACCTGAACTCAAAAATAAAGAATTTAAAAAAAAAAAAAATGCAAAAAATGTATAATTAAAAAGACAAAGAAAGAAAAAAAAAAGTGGCAAGAGAAGGGAAATGGTAGGTGAGAGAATTGAAATTAAATCTGAAAAGTAAGGAGAGAAAAAATAAAGTGGTGAATGAATAAAATAGGAAAATAATGCGGTAGAGGGAAATTAATAAATCCGTTTGTGACTACAAGATGAAACAAGAAATCTGTAAGCTTTGTTGATACATTATTGTGTAGATTTCCTTTTTAGTCAATGTTAACATTTTCCAATAATAGTTTAACATCAGGCTCTTTTCCCACAATCAAACAAACCTCTACTTTTAATTGTGCTCATGACATCCATGAACACCCAGCATCAGATCCTGAGAGTTTATGTACATTTTAATAAATACACACCATACATAAAGACATCAAACATGTATATGAGTTAGTTGGCTGTGGCAAAATACTTACTTTAAAGGCTCAGCAGACAGTTTAGTACCAGAAAGGTTAATGTGCATCAATGCAAAAGAACTGCTGAAGAACTGTTTGAAGGATGGGGGTACATCTTTTCCTTTCCTGCAGTTCATAAGGAGACCAGTAAGAGTAATGTAATTACACATATATAGTTTAAACATGCATATACTGAAAAAGAACCTGTTCCATCCATAAATAAAAAATATATATATTTTCCTATAGTTTTACATCATAGCAAAGTGAAGCTGTTGATAAGATGCAGTGTGTCCTAGAACCACAATTATTAAACATGCATGGGTTTATTTACTAAACACCAATATCTAGTGAATTCAAAATTCAAAGTTTAGGCTAAAGTAGCAGACTCTAAAAAAATCTCAAATTCACCTCTATTCACAGCATAGCTACTTTAGCCTTTGGATTGTACTTCATTTTTCAATTCTCTGAACATTAAGATTAGCTCCGGAATAAGACATTTGTGATATAGGAGAAGGTACAATTCTGATGACACAACAGCAATTTAATAAAAAATAAATTAAAAAAAATTAAAAAATCATGGCATATTTTCAAACCCATATATTTATACTATTCTACATGGTAAAGTGGTATTTGAAAATGCCTGTTGATATAAAACATTTTATGGTATAAACACTTTATTTCAGTCATGGGTATCCTTCATGTGGGTAAAGGAACATGCATTCTTAAGACTGACTCCTACTGTGTGTCCTCAAATTCTAGTCTTGTGTTCTAAACACAATACTCAGAGCTCAATAGACACATAATGCCAGGAAGTATTACAGCTGCATTAAACTGGTGATACACATAATCTCACAGGATAAACATAATCAGAGCGGTTGGTCAATAAACTGGCGGACAAAATCAAAGGTAACATCATACCTGTGAGAGAAAAATGTCCTGGAGAGATTCAGCAAAGAAAGATGTTGAAGGCCGCCACGTAGGAGAGCGCCACAAACCTGTTACATGAACCATAATGTTATCAGCACATCACGTATTCCCTTCTTTACATGACTTAAGTGTGCATACAATGTAGTGCTTTCAATGTCCTCCAAAGGATTAATAGAAAAACAATTTGTTCTTTACAAGAAAACATTTACATTTGACAATTGTAGCAATCAGCCAAACAAAAGGCATGGTGGGAGTTGTAGTCTAAAGCAGATGGAAAAGCAGTAAAAAGGCCATAGCTGACCCTCCACTTGTTATACGTGGCAGTACCCATCATGCATAGCATCCTGAAATTTTGAGGATTTAAAATCACCGTCATGTATTCCACCACTACACGAATATAAAAATATTTTTTTTTTTAAATAAAAATCATCACAAGTTGTATGATGTATAATAATACATCTCCTACACTGTTTAAAAAATATGATCTAATTGATTCAGTGGTCTAACATTACAATATATATATATTTTCTAACTTGCTATGCATTATATAATATCTTCTAAATAATTTATCTCATGTTGGGAATTTCCAAAACTTAAATATGGATATAGTAGGTCCTTACTCTAAAAAATATTTTAAAAATGCACAAAGAAACCCTGAGACATTTTGTTTGGCCCTGAAAGTCATTGATTAGGAGCAGGAAGTGTTTTAGCTAAATATAAATACTTTGTTGCGTGGTTCGGTGTATGCAAATTTCTAGAAATGCTGGAAAACTGCATTGGACATTCTTGAAAGAGTCACACATGTGCAGTTGGAACATCTCTTCACCTTGCCACATCCTGACGGGTGATAACAAACTCCCATTGTTGAAAGGCGTGCCCAACATTGTAATCTGACCAAATTTATGTAGTAAGTTTATATTTGTTATCTACATACTCTTCAACATTTCCCTTGCTTTATTTTGGTTTGTAAATGTGTTTGCAAGTGTTTGCTTGCTGGTTTAAAGAGAAATAGTCAAATGATGCACGCCCCTTTAAACAAATGCATTATTACATTGTGCCTGTAAGGACAAGTGATGAAAATATTACTAAATAATTATAGTTTATATAATTGTAAATGTGTGTACAAAGTAAAACAATGCTAATACTATCTGCACAAAAAATAAAGAAAAATTCAACCATATAACGAGTTTATTCAGAAATAGCACTTCTGTGGCCTTTGAGGACAACTCCACACCCCAAAAGCCCTTCAGCTTGCTGAAATGCTTTATGGGTGAGGAGCATCCTCATTTAACCCCAGTTTATAAAAGTGCAAATTTTTATGAGAAATCAACACTTTTATAAATTAACTAGGGAACTCCCCACTGGCTGTCAAATAACAAAATAGGATTCCTTCCTACCCCCGTTAGCTCCCCTGAGCTAACAGAAGTGGCAGGCATGCTCTACTAGAGTGTGCCTGCCTCCCCATCCCTCCCTCACAGACCTCAGACCAGCTCGACAACTTCATCCCTGCACATGCGACCCGTTGCGTGCACGCGTGCACAAACATCCGCGCGTTCGCAGTCCGGTATACATGTACTCAGCATTGGGCACGTGTGTATATGAAATATATAAAAGGGAGTACAAGTGGGGCGCTTCCAAAAAGTTGTGTTCAGTATGTAGAAAGGTGAAATAGGCGTTTCCCCCACACCTTAATAAAATACCAAACAAAACAACACAACACCTACAACAAAGTGTAAACAATCACACCACGTAAAGGAGAACCCTTCAGACTGAATACAGTTGTACAATATAAATATACTTATGTACATAAATGGTGAGGAAACCTTCACAATATCTGCAAGATAATAATGTAAAACATAGTGTGTACCTTTATATAAAGAGATTGAAAAGGAGTAAATAGAACAACTCACAAATTACAGAGCCATGCCAGGCTCTGTGTATTAAGCCCAAAGGTGCCTTTCCAGGCACGGCTCTGTAATTTGTGAGTTGTTCTATTTACTCCTTTTCAATCTCTTTATATAAACAGTTTTAGATTATTATCTTGCAAATATTGTGAAGATTTCCTCACCATTTATGTACATAAGTATATTTATATTGTACAACTGTATTCAGTCTGCGGGTTCACCTTTACTTGGTGTGATTGTTTACACTTTGTTGTAGGTGTTGTGTTGTTTTTTCACGTGTGTATATGAGCCTTCGCGTGCGTGCATGTGGGGACCAAGTCAGAGGCTTGTGAAGAGACCGAAAGTCTCTTCTGGGGAAAAGGGGGAGGGGCTTACAAAGGCTGCAGTCATAAGAACTGCAGCTTTTGTAAGCTATTTTAAACTATATTCACAATGAACACATACATGAAAATTTGCATGTATGTATTCATTGGGGTATATCTACTTAACTGTGTTTTTTTGGCATGGGTTCTGGAAGTGTGGAGTTGTCCTTTAAAATCAGATTTTTTTTTTAATAAATGCGGTCACATTAAGTATAATATCTCAATTATATCCAAATTACTTTGGATATAAGCTGGCATATACAATAAGATAGCTTCTTACAATTAGTGTACTTAGTTTAAATGTCACATAATTAGCAATAACAACAGTAGTAAAAATGTAATAGACAAGAGGATAAACTGATGAAATTAAACTTTAAAAAAATTTTTTAAAAAAAGAAAAATCTGTGGATTTGCACATAAAGTATTAAGAATATTTTACCATGTCAACAGCACATTCTGTGTTCGATAAATCCAGACATTTTATAGCATTTGGCTGTGCTAAAAAGCTATACAGGTACTAGACGAGAGAGAGAGAGAGAGAGGGAGAGAGAGAGAGCGAGAGAGAAAAAAAGACAATCATCAGTGCAAATGGAAAAATCTTAAATTACATACGATCCTATAAGGACAAATGATATTTAAAGCAACAAAGGCACGAGGAAAAGTATTGTGGTTTAGAGAACAGCATATAAGGATTATAGGCTTTTTATAACATTACCTTTCTTTATACTATTAATAACTACTGATAATTACACTTGGTCTCATTGTATAATATTACATTAAATGTTTTATACCTAGATCAAACTCAAAGTATGCTTACTTGAATAGTGTAAGGTATGCGCATATATATATATATATATATATATATATATATATATATATATATATACACACACACATACATATATATACACACACACATGCATATTTACACATACACACAAACAAACAGGAAATATCTGCATCTTGTAGCTTCAGTTTATCAACTGAAGCTAGAAGATGAAGATATTTCCTGTGTGTGTGTATATGTATTTTTCATATACACACACACAGACATATATACATACACACACACACTATATAGCTTCCACTTGGCTGAAATATCAACATACTGAAAAATCATCTGCACTAAATATGGGCATGACCTGCTTGAGTCCAGACGGGAGATACCACAGAGGGTTGTTGAGAATAAAAGGGCTAAGATCCTGTGGGGCTTCAGGAATCCTCATGAAAGTTTAGTGGATAAACTGAAATGTCGATTTTTTTTATTATGTATAATGTAGATAAAGGCTAAGTTTTACTTTTCTACAGCTTTAACAAGTCCTTGGAGTGCGGTCATGGATAACATGTTTTTGTATAATTGTGGATAAGTACTGGGCTATTTCATATAAATAATCGTATTTGGCAAACTTTTGGATGTTTTATATTTATTCATCTATTTTCTTGAACAATAGCTGCAATCCCTCCAACCGGCAGAGTTGGCAGTGCTTAATATGATGAATATAATCCAAGACATTTCAGGAATGACACAGGGGAAACAAAATCAAGAAGAAAGAAGATAAGACATGACCAGGCTTGTGTCTGTCATCAAAATCTATGTTTGTTAGATTAAGAAACTGCAGCAGTCAGGTTTAAACTATAAATATTGTTTCGCTAGAAACACATGGCCACAGATAATGGTGGCTCTGTAAAAATATGTCTTAACCCCTTAAGGACACATGACATGTGTGACATGTCATGATTCCCTTTTATTCCAGAAGTTTGGTCCTTAAGGGGTTAAAAGAAGTCTAATCTTTTATCTTTTTCACTTACACATGCAGAGTACAGTTTTTGCTTGATTTTACACGATTTCTAGGGGGCAAATGAGCACAGTTTTGTGTCTTACATGAAAATTAAACACCCATCCGTGATGTCCAGGGTTCTTATTTCCAGTTCTCTGTAATACGATTCTCGGAGAAATATTGTATAGACATTATAGACATTAAAACCCCAAATTTCTGTTCTTTAGATAATGAAATCTGCATTACAGATTCCCATGCTGCTGGCATGTTGGTGCTGGTTGAGTTTCTGAACCCATGCTTACATATTTCCAGCATTTGAACCTGTGATGTTTGAAAGAGGTTGCAATCCAAGTAACTTTTTTTTCCCAACAGGACAAAAATAAGTTACTTTTAGTCTTTTTGTCTTTTAATAGAAGTAGTAATATCATAAACATACTTTTACACATTATACACAATTTATCCAAAGACTCGAAAGGTATTATGTTGCATTATAATGCAGACAAGATAGCTCAATTGGTCAGTGTAATAACTGTAGTCATTTCATGAAAGCATTGGATCAGTATTTAATTCTTCCAAGGTTTATACACGGATAATCATTAAGTTGGTAAAAACAATTAGTACCGGATACAATACACAAAAATAATGAAAAGCTATATGCAGCTTATATCCTCCTTGCTGCCTTGAGGCAAGTTTCCTCAATGCAACCCCCACGCCCGAGAGATTGGCGATTGGCGGAGAGCGATAGCGATATAGATAGATAGATAGAATGTAAGCTCGATCGAGCAGGGTCCTCTTCAACCTATTGTTCCTGTAAGTTTATTTGTAATTGTCCTATTTATAGTTAAATCCCCTCTCATAATATTGTAAAGCGCTACGGAATCTGTTGGCGCTATATAAATTGCAATAATAATAATAATAATAATAATAGATAGATATACTATGAGATATATATATATATATCATATATATCTCATATATATCTCATATATATATATATATATATATATATATATATATATATATATATATATATATATATATATATATATATATATATATATATATATATATATATATATATATACACTCCAAAGATTTCCAATAAGAAAGTTTTATTTGAAAATGTGTCACAAAAAGCCAAGGCGTCAGTTCCACATTGGAACTTTCCTCAGTACAAACACAAATATATGTGTTAAAGTGACTAGTTAGGGGTATGATTAAATGGTGAATGTTACTGGTATGTATTGAAGAGGGTGTGTACAAGCTGCTTGTGGTGTTGCATATGTGGGGGGGGGGGAAGCTGCTGGTGGTGGTGTATGTTTTTGGAAATGTTGCTTGTGGGGTTGTGTACTAATGTGGGAATGCAGATGTGGGGTTGTGTACATGCGTGGGAATGCCGCTTGTGGAGTTGTCAGCATGCATGAGGACTCTTCTTGTGGGGTTATTATTATTATTTATAAAACAAACAAATTCCACAGCCCTGTACAATGGGTGGACTAACAGACACGTATCGGGAAGCAGACGTGTTGGGTTAGGTAGAGTACATGTGTGAGGATGCTACTTGTGAGGTTGTGTATGTAGGGGGAGGCTGCTTGTGTGGCTGCAGGTGTGGAGGAAATTATGCTTATAGGGTTGCCTGTGTCGGACGGTCTGTCTGCCGTGTAATATGTTTGTATGCATGTGAATAGGGGCTGTATCTAGATGGGGGCTGTGTTGTTAAGCATAGGGGCTTAGGATGTGTTTGAGAGAATAAGGGCAGTAGGATGCATTTGAGGGGATATTATTATTATTATTATTATATTTATTTAGCGCCATCAGATTCCGTAGCGCTGTACAATGGGATGATATAAGCTATATTGGGCTGTAGAGTATTTATGGAGAAATTGGGGCCAGGTAGAGGGGAGAATCCTGATCCCTTGTGGTCTGGTGGGAGATGTTGCTGTCTGCACCAGTGCGGCAACGTCCTGATGCAGTAAAGCAAGTCCAGTGAAAATCTCCCTGACGATTTAGTCCCACTGCAGGAGAATGTGCTTGCCAGGGAGGGATATTTTTTATTTTCCCACTGCCCATCAGGACCCTCTCCTGCCTGCCATCCCCCCACTTCTTATAACTAATGAAACAATTTTTAGAACAGTTTGACTTTTTACGTTAGGTCCGTTAGGCATTGCTTAGCTATATCTGAGCTAAACCCAATAGTGCAGGTTATAGCTCATTAGCTGACAAGGATCAACCAATGTTCTCAGGCAATGAGCTAGTCCTGCACTGCTTGGCTTAGTCAGGAGAGATAACAAATTCTCTGGCTCATGCAGTGGAGGCTGGGAGCATGACCCCAGGTAAAACGTCAAACCAGAAATGTAGGTAAATATATAAAACATCATACCTTCAATGTTTGAAGAGAAAAAAGACTATTTGTAGACTGCAGGAGTCAAACATTTAGCTTTTTACATTTCTAGGAAATAATATGATTTGGGGACTCTGCAGATTCTTATTTACACATCACTTCACTAACCAAGTCAAAATAAGATAGTAATATTACTGGATAGTGACTTTATATTTTTAGTTTGAAAAATAGCAAAGGCTTTTTTCAAGGGACAATACAAGCACCATAACCAGAGGTAATCTTGCACAAGTTATGGTACATCTTATCCCAGAGTCAATTTATACAATTTATATTAGCAGCAGCACTTTACACACACACACACACACACACACACACACACACACAAACAAAATCCTACATGAAAGGAAAGAGGAGGCATGGCTACTATAGAACAACCCCCACTCTGTGGAATCCTAGGGGAAAGTGATGATACTTTCACATACATTAAAGATTTTTTCTTATTGACATACAAGCCATGTAGACACTGTAAAATATCCATTTCAGTTCTCTCATAGCCACTATCATATCACCTCTACAGCATCCACAAACATGCATGAGAGCGAATAATACGTGGAAAAGAAATGCGATTTATACTATTTACCAAGCTAAGATTATGTTGTAATGCAAGATTGTATTACTTCACAGAATAGTTTAATGTATACCATTTATATTTCACTACATCCCATCTACAACCACTGCGAGGCAAGTTTGATGTTTTTTTTCCCCATTTTATTTTTTGCATATTGTTTTTATTGTATTGAAAGCTAAGAATAAATAAAACAAACAATTAAATTATAGCTTTTTTTTTTCCCAACTGAACACTTTGCATACATACAGGCTTGCCTAACAATAAAAATAAATATAATAATGATAACAAATATGAAGTACATACTGAAAGGTCATCTCCACGGAGAACATTGCCTGAGAGGTCAAGGTGGGTGAGTGTGCTTGCAATCAGTGGATTAGCACTTAGTGACTGAGAGAGGCTGTTCACTCCTAGGAAGACAATACATTTATAACATTTCAGATTTTGTCAAACTTAGCCATACTAAACCACATTATGCAATCCATATGCTGGCCTATAAACTCTGTTCAGGCTTCTCGCAACTGGATGCAATGATTGAAGATATGCAAATTCAAATTGTCACTTAATGAATTAAACACATTTCCAACAAGAAAAAGTTCAGCCCTGAATCCATCTCTATGTGTGCTACATTGGTAAAGTGGAATTAACACTTCTGTATACCCATATGCTGTGGTTGCTATGGGTGGAGAGCAGAGGAACCTCCTGTGGGAGGTCTATTCTACACCCCCTGTCTCTTGATTTCTCAGAATTCGGTGTCCGACGAAGAATTGAGAGAGAGAGATGGGAGAGAGAAAAAAACAAAAAACTATATTTAAATAAATAGTTTTTGTCTCCCAATCTATATATTTACCAACAAAACTGCTAGTATCAGTTATTGATAGACTTTTAAGCTCTTTTAAGCAAGCTAAATAGCTCTCTTAAAAGAGCTTAAAAGTCTAATTGTCTTGGTTTAATCTGTGGAATGTTATTCAATGGGCGAATCTATTAGTTTGAGTGGAATGAAATTGTTAAAAAAAAAATATTTGCACAAGTCTACTGGGCAGTCTTATCAAATGGGAAATACATTTCCCTCCCAAATCTTGAGGGATTCTGTACCATCTTGTTACGCGTTTATAGTTTGATTCCTGTACCGCAGAATTTAGGCAAATCTGGTGTGCAAAAAACTGAAAGTTTTGTCAGTTTCTCACAAATAGACAAATCTGCGAGAAACTGTTATATAAGTACCAAGGGTTGTTTTAAAAGTGTTGAGCTTTTCTTTTCTAGTTCCTCCCCATGTTCATAATGTGCCTCATTGAATAATGGGTTTAAGTACATTAACTTTGAGGAGCAATGAAGCAAAGAAACGTTGTGTTTGTTAGTATTGTAGTGATCGAGCGTCATTTCCCAATAAGTCTGTCTGTAAAACTAAACCAGTGGTGGTGCTAATGTCTGATCGGACAGATGTATCTTGGATATATGGAACCAGATATATAAGATACATGGTTCAGTTATATTTACAAAAGATATTGGTAAGTTTTTGGTATGTAATGGTTCAGTTATACATACAAAATACATTCTATATTATTATACAATGTGACAATGTTTTTAGGGTAACATCTGAGTAAATGGAGTAATTTAACACATGTATACCATATGTTTTTGCGCACTCTTTATGTACAATGATTTCATAAATATAAAGACAATACAGTGTACCGTGACAGTACAAAAAAATGGTGCTCAGTGCACCACTGATAGGTATAACATACCAGTAGACTTGTTAGCCCATAAAGTATATGAATGATGTATAAAACAAACAGGAAAACTAGTATTTCAACAGGAGCAGAAAACGCGTAGAGTGTTATGTTTATGCAACCATTTGTGAAATAACGGTAGTGCTTTTACACCGATGATTGCTCAACTGAGATGCTAAAACAAAGTAAACTCAATGTATGAAACAGAAAAAAGGGGGTGATTGGGGGAGTTCTATTCAATTTTTTACCAAACTATTTACGAGGAAGTTGGTAACAAGAGTGGGGAGAAAAACCAAGCCAAAGAGAGAGAAGGAAGACAAAGAGAGTGCTAGAGGGAAAAGGATGGAGGGGGGTAAAATATACCTGCTGCTGATGTATTTGGAATACATTTTCAATTAAATTTGTTTATTAACTGGGTAGAGTGATGTCTACTCGCCACGGGTCATATAAGGTATACTTTAAGTATCACAGTTTCAGTCAACGAAACACATTACCTTTTGGTGATAATGAGGTTTTTGATAAATTTAAATGTTTCAGGCCTTTAGGGAGATTGGCAAAATGAACACTTAAGCAAGACACACCTAAAAAAAAAAAAGATATATACAATAAAGGAATAATTATGAAAGTGTGAGAACAGATTGAACAATAATACCACCTGTAACATAAAGGATGAGTTATATATATAAAAAAAAAGAAAGATATTATTAAACTTAATAACACGTAATTATACATAAAAAAAAAAAAAAAAAAATTAAGTATGACTAACCCGAGAACAGTATTGTTTTTTTGACATTTGACAAAGGAACCCCTTATTTCATTAGGTTAATAAATACAAAGAAGCAAAGTCTTTGAGAAGCGATCACCTTAAATGTCTGAAAAGGAGTAATTTTGTTTAATATCTCCTTCAACTAAGAAGAAAAAAATGAAAGGCTGATCATTGTGAAGATAATCATTGCTTAGTGTTCTATTAGAGGAATGCAAGATTACCATCTTCACATAGCAGTTTTACCCTCCCCTCCACACTATCCCAGTGTCACATTCTCCAAATCAAGATTTCCATGCATGCTTCAGCAGCTGATTGCACACTGCAAAGTGCACATTAGCTATCAAAACTGTTCCAATTAAATTATAATGTAAATGTATAACTTTTTTGAGATCATAGAAAATTTCACTTATTTTGCTTTGGCTTAAAGGAACAGTAAAGGTATCCAGACCACTTCAGCTCAAAGAAGTGGCTTGGGAGTTATTTGCCTTCTGCATGAACGGCAATGTTTTCTTTGCAGGGTTAACCTGCCTCCAGTGGCTGTACATATTACAAATCATTAGAGGTGCTTTCATGAACAAACGGTTTAACCTCAAACTGAGCCTCCAGCGCCAATCTCGACTCCTGCCAGGCAGCATCCGGCTTTGGAAATTTCAGTTTCAGGAAGTTGACAGAGGTGCCACTGATTGGCTGAGAGCAGTCAGCTCTCGTACTCAGCCAATCAATAAGACCCCATTCATAAAAGTGGCTTGCAAAGAAACGCAACGGCGGCAATCTGCGCTTCCTGAAACTGATATGTCAGAAGCCAGATGACACCTGGGGGTAGCTGAGATCAGGGCTGGAGGCTCAGTTTAGGGTTAAACTGTTTGAGAATGGTTTAAACCCCTTGAGTTAAAAGTGCACCTGTGGGCCTCCTGGCATTATAACTTAATTTAAATGAGGTTGTTATGGTGCCTAAACAGTCCCTTTTATTCTATATGTTAATTATATTGGAAGCTTATTCAGTAAAACCAAATTGTAGTGAATTTAAAACGGAATTGCACCATTGAGGCTAAAACAGCTAAAATATGACTATATGACTAGACCTAGAGAATTTGGATATTTTGGATGACATTTTGCAATTACAATGTTGACAGTGTTTTATTTCACTTTGTTATATTGTAAGTTGTATTTGCATTAAAATTATCACCTCAGAAACCATTACCATTTTTTTAAAAATGTTTTAATAAATAAATATTGCAAGCCAACAGTTTAATTTAAAAATCGAATTTGAAAATCCAGTGTCTAAAAAAAGCAAAAAAAGGAATTGTCAGTCAACCGTGAACAACATATTTACAATACAATTAAACTAAGCTGCAAACTCTATTACAAAGGCAAAACCAATGTAATGAGCATAAATCCCTTTATCAGTAGAGTGTAAGTGAAAAACGAAATAGACATTACCTCGATCCTCAAGTGGGTTGTTCGCAAGGTTAATAGTGTGAAGTCCTGAGTTTGGGTTATGTGCTAAAGCACTGGACAGTTTCTGTGCAAAATCTCTGCATGGAAAAGGAATAAAATAAATAAAAAAAATATATATTTGTAAAGTGTTTCTAACTGGAAACGGCAGAAAAATATGCTCCTTAGTGTCTTTAATAGATTGTAGTGTGGAGAATTCATCATTACTGCATAGGAGCTGGAGAAGAAAGATGGAGCCGGGAGTGAGAGGGGGATGGAGCTAAAGAGGTAAGAGGGAGCTGGGGAGAGAGGTAGATGAAACTGGAGAGGAAAGAGGGAGGTGGAGCTGGGGGGGGAGAGGGAGGTGGAGCTGGGAGGGGAAGAGAGGGAGGTGGAGCTGGGAGGGGAAGAGAGGGAGGTGGAGCTGCGAGGGGAAGAGAGGGAGGTGGAGCTGGGAGGGGAAGAGAGGGAGGTGGAGCTGGGAGGGGAAGAGAGGGAGGTGGAGCGGGGGGGAGAGATAGAAGTGGAGCTTGGGAGGCAAGAGAGGGAGGTGGAGCTAGGAAGGGAGGTGGAGCTGGGGAGAAAAGAGAAGGAGGTGGAGCTGGGGAGGGAAGAGAGGGAGGTGGAGCTGGGGAGGGAAGAGAGGGAGGTGGAGCTGGGGAGGGAAGAGAGGGAGGTGGAGCTGGGGAGAGAGTAAGGTGAAGCCTGGGGTGGGGGAGGGGTAGGAGAGAAGCGGGACAGTAGGGGTAGGTGAGGGGGGAGAGGTGATCTGGAAAATGGACCAAATGATCAAAGAGAGAACGCTGGCTTGGATAATATGTAATCAAACCGGATCCATAGACTTTGTTTGAGTACAAAATGATGCCTATAGTACAAGGCACCACACGGTTTCAATCAAAGTGCCTGAATTCAGGAATGCAAAGTTGACATAGTGTTCTGCTTTTTGTGTAAGAGCTTCTAGAGCGCTCTGTGCATGTACAAAGATTGATCAATGGCAACATGCATGTCAGGACTAGTTCTAGAACTCATATGGCTGCAGACAATGCATTTAATTAAGTTCTTTCATATTCACAGGATATTCCCTGATTTGACAAGCACTTACATTCTAAGCCCTGCATTTTCTAGAACCAATTCTTCCAATCGATTGGATCGGCTAACAACCCGTAGGATCTGATCACAGACATCAGCGGACTAAAATGGAAAAAACAAAAGATATTTGCAAGTATTAACACTGTGCTTGTGTGTTCTACCAGTACACGAAAATACTGGAACATAGAACACTTTGTCCACTATGTGCTATACAGATAGAAGTAACAACACTAAACAAACACAAATTCGAAGCATCTCAGATCTTCAAGTGTAGCATGTAGAATTATTATTTTCTAAAATGTGCAAGAGCTGTATTCCCTTTGAAAGTGCTGTCAACTAGTAAATTAATTTGAAAAAGCATAGCACTACTTCAGTGGCAAGGGGATCAATGCTCAAATTACTGCAAAACCCAGAAGAAAATGGCAAGAAAACAAGAGCTTTAGTGAACTCAGTCCAGAGTAAGAAGGATTTCCTTATTTGTTATAAATACACAAACGTATGATGGGTATGTGTATGTTTGATCTTAAAAAAGGCCCAAGGAGGTTCCGAAAAATTGATCACGCAATGTAATGATTATGCTTTCATTTTTATGTGAATTAAAATAAACAATTTTGCTCCACTATTACAAAGTCATATGAATGCGCCAGATTTTATTAGCATCCGCAGTGCTGGAATATATTTAAAGGCACTAGACTAAAACATTGTATGCTTGTATATCTCATTTAACAATAGCAGGGTTATTCCAAATGGCCTTGTACAGAAACATTTTAAGCCATCTAGCTTTCAGAATGCATAATTCGGATAGTGATCACACTATTTAATGAAATCTTGATTTTGCATTTCAGGCTCTGATTAGGCTGAATTTGGTCCACAATGCTGCTGGATGTCTGAAATCCTAAAATATGGACCTGGATCTAAAAACTCAACTATTTGCTCCCTATTTTTGAGCCTTCATCTGCCACCCTTGAGTGGGGGCTGGGCCCTGGGGCATAACACTAGGTCTACTCACTGGGTAAGTAATAAATACATGCTCCCATTCACAGCATGGCACTGGGTGCATATGGGAGGTTTACAACCTTCCTTATAGTAATGAGTGTTTTTTTTGTTTTTGTTTTTTCGTTTTTAAGTTTAATTTTATGGCTGACTAGTAATATAGGTTGCATATTACTTGTGTCGGAAAAACTGCCACGTTTCATCTATAGAATAGGCTGCATCAACTATTACATTCATAATTTAATCGCTGGATCACTCTGAAAGCTATGTTGCAGTTCCACAAGCAAAATGGTAACATCAAGTTTCTTACCAGCTTCAAATCCTTAGAAGACAACTTTGTAAACCATTGATTGTACTCCAAAGCAGCAACGATTGGTATCAGATCCCTACAGAACACAAAGCACATATGTTTACAGTTAAAAACTACATATGCACACACACACACACACACACACAGATATCAATATATCAATCAATTTGGTTTTCTTGTGCACCGAATAATATGTACACCACAGTGTTTATTTCAAAATAATGCACTAAAACATGTTGGCTCACAAAAATAAAGAATCCCTTTGGCCTCATGTAAACTCATTCAGTAATTACAAAAATTTAAGTGACAAATTTCACTGGTCAAATATAAAATAATTCATTTCCATGCCCAAAACCATGACCTCTATCAGCATCTGTCCTACTGCCATCAGAAAAAAATCCTCATGAACAATGGATATAAAAGTGGGCTGAATATATTACTATTTAAGCTTTAATGATTACTGGAGTATTGTCATTTATCAAGCAGTGAAGCAAGGCATCCATCAGTTATAAGTCTGCATTATCACCAGCCTCACACAATCAAGACACACAGGGTCATTGAGCAGAAAGAATACAAATGAGACGACTGCTGGTTCTCAAACATGAGCAGATAGCACCTCGGTTAGCTGATACAACAACCTGGGCAATGGTGTTACAGCTAGATATCCAGTGCATGTCAATGTAATAATCACAGGTCCAGTAAAGGGCATAGTGGCTTTTTTGTTTTTGTTTTTATATCTTCAGTTAGACTAATAATATGGGTAGTTGTAAGTGTCAAAATTATCTGCTGAAATTTTTTTTTCCTACGGTAGTGATTGATCAGCTTTTATAAAAAGCAGATTTTTCAGGTGAGAACGCACACGTGAAAAAAATATTGACAAACGCATTCCATTGCCTTCAGGAGGAAGGGGAATCCCCAGTAATACAATTGTAAGGAAATTGTCTGGGCACAAAGGCAGACTTCATTTAGGAACAAAATACAGCAAGGTTTTGTGAATAAGCTCGATCACGGAGCTCGAAACGTTGCTGTATACTGTTCAAAAATATGCCTTTGGATAATATTCTGTGTGCCCAGGCTCTCTTCTCAACTTTTGAAAAAGGTAGACTGCTTTTCCTTTTCTGGTGTGCAAATAACGGTCTATGCTCCTTTCTATTAGTATAAGGTCAAGAAGTAAGAAGTTAGGGTAACCCAAAGCACGATAGGTGCATATTGCTTGGCCTTTAAGTGGCCAAGTTGACAGAGGTGCCGACAGGGAGTTGAAATAGTGAAAATGCAAGCAGGTGAATAAATCGAGAATGAGCAGAGATCTAAGGAACACTGAAATCACAGCACGTAGAAGCCAAGTCAGGGGTGCCAGATAGAAGAGGAAATGAAAATAAGCAAGGTTAGAATATCAAAAGGCAGCCAAATATAAATATATAATGTACTATATTCGATGTGTTGGCATACATATAACTCATTGTATTTTGCACTCAGACAATGATGCAGAGTCAAGAGGTTATTAACGGACTCAGTGGAGCAGCATCCTGTGAACACAACAGGAGAAAATTGCATGCAGGGCGGCTACAAATAGCCAAGTTGTGACTATAGTGGAATAGGAGAATTTTTCCAACTCAGTTATTTTAGCCTACCTTTCCATTCACTACATTGAGTGTTTAGTGTATAAACCCCTCAGGCTGGTTTACCAAACCCAATTCCTGGGAATTCAACTGGAAAATGCAAATTGTAGACCAAAATAGTTTAGCGGAAAACACCACAGACTACATCTCCAATTCAGTAAGTTAGAATAAGAAAATTAACTCTTATCCATTCTTTCTCCCTCTGCCCTCCTTATGTTTTTACTGTATAAACATAGTATTTTACAATGTGCACGCCGATTCCTAGGTCATGCAATTTTGATGTATTTTATTTTTTGTGTGTTGATATTCTGAAAATAAATGATAAGACAATGCATTAATCAACCATCCTATGTATAAAGAGGGTAAAAGCAACGCAGAGGTGCATTGAGTCAATGCATCCCCCGCCCAATGCTTCTCCACATGTAAGGACTCTATTTAAGTGATACAGACGTGGAATATATCTAAGTAGAATAGGACTATGTCTAATTGGATTTTTAATGTTACACAGTTCTCCATTACAATGTAAACCAGTGAAGCACCTGCAAATAGGTCACAAGTCACATATTGCCTGAATAAAGTACTGCATGCATAAGTGTCAGGATTTTTTTTCCCTTATAAATTGTGAAGGAAGTGTTCCGTTTGTAGAAATCATTATTCTCCCTTATTGTGGGGGATGTTCCATGCCATTTGTACGCAAGTAAGAAATTTGTCTTGTTCACACAGGCAATGATGAAGATTTTTCCAGATTATAGTGATAACAAGATAAAACTAAATGCTTTTGTTATTAATGCTCCCAGTCAGGTTTGTTCTAGCTAAAAATGTACCATGACTACAATGAGCATTGAACCTTTGTACCCTTTACCTCAATAGGACTAATTATTTGATTTAGCTCACCCCTCTGCACATCTATGCACCATCACTTCATGCCTTCCTCATCGTGCACAGGTTATATGGCATAAAGTCTATAAATAGTATTCATGCCAGTATGATAGCATAACAGTAAATCATTAAGATACATTGTTAATAATAATAATAAAAATAATAACAATAGAAAGTTATCGGCCACAAAACTGTTTTCAAGTAATTCCAGGATACATTACAATCTATAATGGATTGTAATTCCAGAGGTTTTTGTTTTGTTTTATTGAAAAAAACAAAAACAACAGCTTTCTGACCTGGAAAAAATGAACTTCAGTAGATATCTGTCAGGAACGGATCTGCTCTGTTCTGATGTCTGACCATGGCTTCTGGTATCCAGGGCTCTTTTTACATTTCTTGTTTAGTTTTTCTTGTGTTTTTCCGGTTTTCTATTTTATTTCTGGTTTTCTTTATGCTGGGTTTTCTGGGTTCATTCCTGTATTCCGTCCCTGGAATTCCCAGTCTCCTGGATTCCTTTATATGTTTGTTTTATGTTGCCACACCCGTTCCTTTTCCATGGTTCCTTTTGTTTCAGTTGGTTCCTGCAGGCAGATGTTTCAAGTCATCTGCCCCTTCATTGCAGGTAAGTGCTGTATGTGTTTTAATTTGGTTTATTTAACAGACATTAGGCAGAGTAGGACCTGCCAAATATGGGGTACATTGGCTTTGTGGCAGGTTTACGCAATGTATACTCATATAATGTAGCTAAATCCCCATGGTTTTCACATATAGTACTTAGTTATGTCTCCTCTTGTTTTGCCTATTATATCTTGTCTTGTTTTATTTTATATTCCCAGTCCTGCCCTGCCCATGTTCGGTTATGTTTCCCTTTTGTATTGTGTACATGTTCTGGGTTTAGCTTTCTGTCCTGCTCTGGTTCTGGGTTCTACTAGTTTTGTCTTTTAGTTTCTTTTTTGGCGTCTATCCTAGTCTTCTCTTGTTTCGATGTTTCTAGTACTGGATACATTTCAGCTTTCATCTGCTCTGGCTTCCACTAAGCTGCACACGGTATTGGTATGTGGCCGCACAAATGCTGGTGCTCAACACCAGGGGGCGTGCGGTTACCCTGCACCAGGCCCTACGTGTCCACTACCACGCTGAAGACTCCGCTCATCTCCACATCAGGCACAGGGGTCCCGTTCTTCGGACTGCCACCCTGACAATATCAAAGCTAAAATAATTCAAATTACTTTTTTTTCCCAGTGTTGCTCAAATCATGGAATCAGATTTGAAAGACCTATCTAAAAAGTTATTTTTTTTTACATAAACTTGTCTATATGGATGCTGCTGGAGCACTAGAATTGACGATGTGCAATGTAATGACTTGAGTACATCGCTTATTTCAGTCTCTATTTTTCTTTTACCCACAACCATCTCTAGTGTTTACAGAGAATGGTGTGAAAAACAAATATCCAGTAAGTGGGTGAAAATGCCTTCTTAAACAGAGAGGTCAGTGCAGAATGTTCAACAGGAAGGAATATAACAGTAACTAAAATGTACTACAACCGTGCTGTACAGAAAAGCAACTCTCCGTGCACGTAGGACGTTGATGATGGTAACTCCAGGAGAAGTCTACACAAGTTTATACACTTGAAAAATGTTTTTTTGTTGGACAAATCACATTTTGTACATTTAGAGATTCAGCCCATCTAATAGATTCCGTTTTGGGTTTTTTAATCAGACAAATCAAATTATGTATTTTCAAGATTTTCTTCATTGTGATCTTTCAGTTGATTAGTAGACAGCTCCCCAATTAGGTATCCTTAAATATGACAGTCCCACATAAGGGTACCAAATTAGCCTTATACTAAAAGAGCTAGAATATCAAAATTAGAGAAAACCCTTTTCTTAGTTTTGATCTTTCAACTGTTTAGTTGAAATCAATTTTGAAATCAATTTTGATTTCTCAGCTATTTAGTAGATATCTCCTTAATTTGGTACCCTTATGTGGGATCGTCATATTTAAGGACACCAAATTAGGGAGTTGTTAAGTAGATAGCTCCCTTATTTTATATCCTTAAACATAATCACACATAAGGGTACCAAAATAAGGAGATATCTACTAAATAGCTGAGAAATCAAAATTGAGAAAATGGCCTGTTAAATTTTGATCTTTCAGCACTACAAATAAACTAATGGCCAACTTGAATAAATAGGTCCATCATACATTGAGGGACGCTTCTGATTTGGTCTTCAGGAGATGTAGTTGTTATACGGCACGAACCACACAATTTTCCTCAGGAATTAAGATTTGTCTGAATGCACAAGGCTACTGGTTTTTACTTCTTTCCACTAAGAACATGAAACAGAGGTTCTAGTGAGCACAACTGTTCCAGAACTGGTCAGAAGAAGACTGGAAGAACACCAGTCGATCTGACAAATCTCAAGTTCTGCTGCAACATGCACAGGTTGTGGTCAGAATTTGGTGTAAAAACAAGAATCCATGTAAACACGCCACTTTGTGTCAATAGTTCAGGTGAATGATGATGGTATAATGGTGCGAGTAATATTTTCTCAGCACACAACAGAACTATTAATACCAACTGAATATATAATGTGAACACTTTCATGGTCACAGTCTACCAATCCCCTAATAGCTACTTCCAGCATTAGAACTTGTTAAGTCACACTGTACAGGTCATCTCAAGCTTGTTCCAGAAACATCCAAAGTCAGAAACCAATAAATGATATTTTGGTTGCAGTGGAATGGGAGATGAACAGCGTGAATCTGCAAGTGACACATTTTTGGCAACTGTGAAATGCTATCATGTCAACGAGGACCAGAGTCCCCAAGAAATGTTTCCGTGCCACAAAGAATTCTGGCTGTTCTGGGGGTAAACCCATTCTTATCCAGTATTAGACTGCTGTACCTGTTCACTGTAGCATCAATACAATAAGTATGCACAACTAGGTAGTACTCAAAGCTATTAAATCCAAAATAAAAGATGGGTAAATGTGGTTTATGTTGATCTGAAAAACATCTGAAATATAAAATCTGTAGCTGCAACTCCATTGTAGATGTCATGTAATGATACATTTACTCATTCTACATATAGATACCTAAATACCATGTAGACATCATATACACATGCAAGCAAGAAATCATTAGTCTATCATTTCGGTATTAATTAAACTAAAGTTTCCATTCAAACTGCGCTTGCATTATCTGTGGCTGGCAAAGTATCTTCCTTCCTGTCTGTAGTCAGAGGGGAAAAAAAAAAAATTATATCAAGTGCTATAGCATAGCAGAGTTTCCGATCTTATACAACTGTTTATTTTTACTTTTAATATATTTAGCTCTGCAGGGAATAGTATATAACAGTTTCCAAATGCAAATGGAACTGAAATGCATGCAGAAAATTAGCAATACTGCTTTATATCAACTTCATGCACCATAAAGTTATGTACACTAATAGCAATACTACCTTGAGCGAGATGGAGGATATCATAAATTATAAAATGTAATCACTAAACATCGAACCAGACGAGGCTTGTTCTAAATAAGTATTAAAAACCAGCCTTCCTGCCGAGCCTTCTAATCCTAAATGTGTTTGCACAAGATATATCAGCTGTGGCAGACAGCGTTAATATCTTCATCGGTGCAGGCACAACATTCGCATACCAATATCCGCAACTTGGGGAATTCTGCAAGAATAGTGTATTTACACTGGTGCCTTAAAGAGTATATAAAAAAGAAAGAAAACTTGCTCCTCATTAAGTTACAACATTTTAATATGTTCTAATCCGTGAACCATTAACAGCAATTATTTACGTAAAGATAACAGTAGCATCATCTACTATTTCTAGGGAAAGGAGTATAATGTTTAAAAGCATATTCACACCAAGTCCAGAATGCAAAAAGATTTTCGATGGGTTCTTTTTCCCTCATTACAGTTTACACTGTTAAATCCATATACTTTTTTTCCCCCTATTTTGAATAAATATGCTGACTTGAAAATATTTTTGCAGAATAACATTCAAATTGAATTTATCAATTCCAAACACATGCACTACCAGAGATGACAGCAAAGCATAAGTTAGGAGCAATTATTCCAGCATTAACCACTTGCTTGTTGATGGGATACTGTTAAAAGGACACTAAGCACTAAACTACTACATCTTAAATGCCGTTCTTTATCTCTGGTACTGTAGATCATTGCCGTTTCTGAGAAATGTTACCTGTCAGAGCACTCTCTTCCAATGACTGTCAGAGTGCCACAAGAGGCACTTCTTCCAAAATGGAAGGTCTTCTGTCGCATGGTATGATAATTACAAACGCTCAGAGGCGGCTCTCTAATTAGGCAATTTAGGTGGCCGCCTAAGGCCTCGAGGCACCTAAATCACCTTGGAGCAGACAGTCTAAATCACCTTGGAGCAGACCTCAGAACTGCAAAGCATCATCAGAGTTGTAGTTCTACAACATCTCGGGATCTGTATCTATGCAACCATATCCAATTATGTATACAACTGTGTATAAACAATTTGCATAATTGCTAATTAAATTTGTTTATTGCAAATTAATTTAGTTTGCAAATTATACCATAACTATAGTCAGAGAGCTCATAATACAGCGGCACAGGAAGCCCATGCACTCCTCTAATCAATTAATACAGAGTCAATATCTCTGTATCCAGTTCTGTAAGCCCACCCTTCAATATAACTAAAGCTTCTTATACACACACAATGCAACCCCTATGTTTTCTCCTTGGGTGTTAGTGGGGCATCATGTTTGAGTTTCGCCTAAGGCCTCACAAAGTCTAGAGCCGCCACTGCAAACACGTCACTTGCTTCTCTATGTGAAGCACTTTTTTGGTGGAGAGTGGTGTTTGCCATACATGCAAAGTAGGCCTTTAATGCTTCTCTATGAGAAGCATTGGATTAGACCAAGATTATCAATGTTTATGATCCCATAGAAGGCAGAGAGAAGATGGTCTCAACTCAGTTAAGAGGAGACTGTTTTAGCAGTGAATTACAGGGAAAAGTAATATTATGGGATATATATATAGATTTATTTTATTTTTATTTTTAAAGGGAGGCAAAAAAACACTCAAAGGCCAACATTTCACAACATAAACAGAGTGGTCTCCTGTGTGCTCGGTATTAGGTATAGCATATGGCTTATCATGGCATGAATGGCTTGCCTTTCATGCCATGATAAGGACCATTATATGAAGTCAATGCATGCAGTAGACTTCCATGAGCGCCTACAGATGACACCCACAGAAGGTAGTTTTTACAATTCATTTAAAGTCTTCTTAATTGTTTTTCTATCTGCAGTTGCTTTTGACTCGGTTACAGTTACAGTTAAATTGGTAATTTAAGGGGCCAGTTATTTAAGGTACTATTGATCTGATCTTCTAAGAATCTATTTCAGTATACTGATCATGCAAGCTTTAGTGAATCCCTGGCTACCCAGCTGTTGGAAATCCTGTTCTAAGAGTTTCCAGAAAGGCTGGGAACAGACAACATCCCTTGAGTGTCTCATGCAGTTGAATAATATTACCTACAATGGAGGATTATTGTACAGAAAGGAAATGTTAAAAACAAAAATTGCTCGTGAGCAGGTGTAAAGAGAGAAAACCACTGAGCGTTTGCATACACAAGTCAAGGCCTCATGAATGGTCAACTATGCACATGGTTTAAGATGAAAGGGGGACCTGTCAGAAGAAGGGAATGTCACAGAAACATCCAACATGATTAAAAATAAGTCATGAGGGGACTAAGATGTTTGAAAGGACAACACTGTAACATGTAGAAGGGAGCTTCAAAGAATGTGTGTGGACTGGTCTGAATTAGTAAGAGGCCAAAGAAGAGCGTTTCAATTTTACCTTCTCCTCTATTTTTACTCATTTTTTTGTTGTTTTATTTTGGCAAAATGTTATTTTATTTTCATCACCTCTAAAGTGCATTAATCAAGCACGTTCACCTAATTCAGCATTTAAGAACAAGACTATCTTCTCAGTGCCTCTCTGCCAGACAGAAAACTACGACCGATCCCATATGCACAGGGAATGAGTCGGAAATCTTTCCTGTTGTGACTTTGTTACAGTGTATATTCACAATAGCAGTACAATGGTGTTTCACTCAGAATTCGTTGTTGCAAAACTGCAGTAATTCCAATGGATGTTGTTTCAATCTTTCTCTGCCCCACCGTGCAAGATGCTTTTCTTACCACATAATTTACAGAAAATAACCTCAACAAAGCAGCTCTGGAAATATTGATGTCATTTTTTTTTTTAATTTTTTTTATCAATGAGGTATATGAATTTGTCTGTCAAAAAAATATATATATATATTGTTTGGACATGACAAATCCATTACCTTTTCCATTCATCTTCACATACAGAAATTGTATCTGCTCTTGATATCTAAATTATAGCTGTTGGAAATGTTTTCGCATCACTATTAGCCTCTGCAGTATATTAGAGCAATCTGCAGCCTTTCCATTTTATGCAGCAGCTCCCGATCTCGCTCCGGCAACAATCTAGACAAAAGCAAAAATGAAGTAAAAACATTCTTACCAATACTTTTCTAGATACTCTACTGTTCAGAAACGTCGCCCATTTCTTGTGTGGATTAAAGGGACACTATAGTCACCAGAACAACTACAGCTTATTGAATTTGTTCTAGTGAGTAGAATCATTACCTTCAGGCTTTTTGCTGTAAACACTGTCTTTTCAGAGAAACTGCAGTGTTTACATTACAGCCTAGTGATCACTTCACTGGCCACTCCTCAGATGGCTGTTAGAGATCCTTCCTGGGTCAAGGCTGCCTAAAATGCATCCAAACATTCAGTGTCTCCTCCCTCTACATGCAGACACTGAACTGTCCTCATAGAGATTCATTGATTCAATTCATCTCTATGAGGAGATGCTGATTGGCCAGGGCTGTGTTTGAATCATGCTGGCTCTGCCCCTGATCTGCCTCCTTGTCAGTTTCAGCCAATCCTATGGGGAAGCACTGTGATTGGATCAGGCTACCACTTCTGATGCTTGAGGCAAACAGCATGCAGAGTTACAGCTTCAAGCTTGAATACGGTAATATTTTTATTATATTTATGGAGGCATGAGGGACCCAAGGGGGCTGGATGGTGGTTTTAACACTAGAGGGTCAGGAATACAGGTTTGTGTTCCTGACCCTATAGTGATCCTTTAAACCTCCAATCACTTACCTTCCAGAGTGCCTGTCCATTGATGTCAGAGATAAACCTCAGAATCATCAACATTTTGTGTGAATGCTGTTTATCAATGCTTATCAATTGTCAAATGATTTGTGGCATTTTTAAGAAGGTTGAAATCCTAACTAGTGATGAGGGTAATAGCTACATGTCATGTAAACAAGAGAGGATCAGGCTATATTCTTAAAGCTTTTACCATTAGCTCAACACACATATACACTCATTCACTAAACAGTAATTTCAAGTGTCAGCCCTCTTGGTTTACATACATACACAAACATTATATATATATATATATATATATATATATATATATATATATATATATAAATAAAACCATCAATCAGAAAAAAAGGTGCACTCACAGGACTTCAAAATGGATATTTGGTTTTAATTAGAAAAATATACAATTACATCTGCATCAAATCAACGTTTTGACCTTTAAAATATATATACACTAAACAAAATTATAAACGCAACACTTGTTTTTGCCCCAATTTTTTCATGAGCTGAACTCAAAGAGCCAAGACTTTTTCTATGTACACAAAAGGCCTATTTCTCTCAAATGTTGTTCATAAATCTGTCTAAATCTGTGTTCGTGAGCACATCTCCTTTTCCGAGATAATCCATCCACCTCATAGGTGTGGCATATCAAAATGCGGATTAGACAGCATGATTATTGCAAAGGTGTGCCTTAGGCCGGCCACAATAAAAGGCCACTCTAAAATGTGCAGTTTTATCACACAGCACAATGCCACAGATGTCGCAAGTTTTGAGAGCGCGTGCAATTGGCATGCTGACTGCACCAGAGTCCACCAGAACTGTTGCCCGTGAATTTAATGTATATTTCTCTACCATAAGCCGTCTCCAAAGGCGTTTCAGAGAATTTGGCAGTACATCCAACCGGCCTCACAACCGCAGACCACGTGTAACCACACCAGCCCAGGACCTCCACATCCACCATTTTCACCTCCAAGATCGTCTGAGACCAGCCTCCCGGACAGCTGCTGCAACAATCGGTTTGCATAACCAAAGAATTTCTGCACAAACTGTCAGAATTCGTCTCAGGGTAGCTCATCGGCATGCTCGTTGTCCTCATCTGGGTCTCTACCTGACTGCAGTTAGTCATCGTAACCAACTTGAGTGGGCAAATGCTCACATCCGATGGTGTTCAAAGGTGTTCTCTCCACGGATAAATGCACAGCCCCATGTTGCAGGGATCTAAACACAATTTCTGGAAGCTGAAAACATCCCAGTTATTGCATGGGAAATGTGTTTCACTGCGTGAGGCAAATGGTGGTCACACCAGATACGGACTGGTTTTTTGACCCCCCTGAATCCCCTTAATACAGTAAAACTGCAAATTTTAGCAGCTTGATATGCCACACCTGTGAGGTGGATGGATTATCTCGGCAAATGAGAAGTGCTCACTAACGCAGATTTAGACAGATTTGTGATCAATATCAGAGAGAAATAGGCCTTTTGTGTACTTAGAAAAAGTCTTAAGTATTAGATCTTTGAGTACAGCTCATAAAAAATGGGGGCAAAAACAAAAGTGTTGCGTTTATAATTTTGTTCAATGTGTATGTATATATATCTATACGTATGCATATATACACACACACACACACACACACACACACACACACACACACACACACACACACACGAATCAAAAATAAGGGTCATACATTTAAACTAGCAACATACAAAGCCATACTGAAATGGATCTTAAGTGTCCTTCACTAGAGAAAGAGTTATAATGCTGTCCGTGGTGTACTGTACTTATAGCATAGTGGGACGAATTCATGAGAGCCATAAAAATGCTTGAAAATTACAAATCCCACTATAAACCATCCCTGTATTAACTGGCATTAGAGAGTAGGCAAAGCAATCATAAACCTAAGCCGTGCAAGAAAAATGTTTCAGATTATTCCAGTATGGGATTTCCCCATATAGCATCGAAAATGTGAGCATTCCTGAAACCCAGTTGAAAGGAACTAAGTTTTGTGTAAAGACAAGCATGTAAGGGTTAACAGGATTAGACTGCTGCTGAAGAACATTTAGATTTGTGGTATTAAAGCACATTCAGTGATTGGTTATCTAACTTGTAGCATCGCTGATCAGTTTTGGTACCTGGAAATTGTATGATTAAGACAATGTAAACATTTAGCTTCTAGAGAAATAATCCACTTATCGCTTGACTGAATCTCTTCAGACTGACTGCTTAACCCAAGGCAAGTTTCCCTTACTCTTTGACTTGAATAATGTATTGCATAATGCCATTTGCTATCTCTAATTGCTTGCCTAATTATACAAGTTTCCTTATAGACCCACCAGTCTGCATCACAAGACGTTTAAACACTTTAGAATCTGCTAAATAGACTGTGACTGAGTACACATTATTATATATTGATTGCAACAACTTCATATTGCTTAATTAGACATCACTTCTCAAAACTTATATTAAATGTAGACAGTCACAGCCTACAGAACGTACATTTAAAATTGTTTCTTGCTTTTTAAAGAAAGGGAAGAAACAGAAAATAGTTTTATTTTTCTCCTCATCACAACTTGATGTTTCATGAATAAGTCCCCATAAATCCAAGACTGTCCTCTAGGGGGACTGTCTATACTTCAGAACTAGACTTCAAACATGCAGGGTCCTCCATTTGCCTGAGGCTTATGTTAATGTCACTCAGCTCTCCAGTTATATTGCATGTTTTAACTCTGCAACACTGTTACACTTCTTTTAACCCCTTAAGGACACATGACATGTATGACAAGTCATGATTCCCTTTTATTCAAGAAGTTTGGTCCTTAAGGGGTTAAACATTTCATGCAACTACTGTCTGGGATGCATTTATTGAGAACAGAAACGGTAATAAAACGCATAATTCAGTATTATCATCATATCAAGAACATTCTAATATTCTGATTATTATACATATTTCCTTGACAGTTGTGCTCAGAAGATAAATATTCTACCTTCCATCAGCAGACCCAAAATGTGTGTTTTGTGATCAATTATATTTGGCTTACATTTCATCATAACTATTTAAGTAAGACATTCTCACTACATACTAACAAGACTTAAACTAATTTACTATTAGTAATCAAAACAGAAGTAAACAATATTCCTATTGATAGATGAATGCCAACTACTCACTGACCTTATTCTATTTAAATAATTAAACAGAAAAAAAACCTAAAATATTATTTAACATCAGTAAACATGTCCGTCCCATACATATGTCATTTATAATATAGTAATGCGCCTTTCCTTTTTAATGCTTATTTGCTTTTTCATGCAAAACTTATCACTTGTATGGGGTTATACGCTAAACAAATATAGTATTAAATGGACTGCAAAAAGAATAAATAATGCTGAAGAAGTAGGAATACTTTCACATTTTGGTATTTACATATTTTCTGACAAACTTTAACTCTCTCTTCAGTTTAAATAAAAATACTCAGGGTGACTGGCAAATTTTATTACATTTGTACATTTAAGCATCTCCAAGCTTCTATTCACAAGTCTGGAATGTCGTCTTTTGTTTGGATGAATAAATAGCTGAATTAGGCTAAAACTATTCATTTTACTGCACACAGTATTAAAAGATATGGAATGAGTGGAGAATCATGATTTTATGGTTTGTTCCATACACGTACACCTCTACACATTTGTATGGACTTTTTATATACATACAAATATAAATTATATATATATATACATACACACACACACACACACACACACACACACACACTTTCAATAAATTTGGAGCAAGCAGTATGCCTTAATTGGTCTGAGGATGTATAGACCAAAGGTTTATTCAGTATTTTAAATCACCTCAATGTTTTGTTTTCA
Organism: Pelobates fuscus; assembly: GCF_036172605.1. Lineage (NCBI taxonomy): Eukaryota > Metazoa > Chordata > Amphibia > Anura > Pelobatidae > Pelobates > Pelobates fuscus. The sequence goes on from NC_086320.1 coordinate 147,783,393, forward strand.
GTTAATTTTATACTGAGGGATATTTACTACAAACTTGAAGGGTCAGAATTAATAAAACGACCTGAACCAAATACATATTGACAGCAGTTAACTGGCATAAAAAGCAAGGATTATGTTGGCCGGCAGCCCACATCTTGAGAAGTAAGCACAATGGTTGATTTGTAAATTGGCAACATTCCAGGGTAACATTCCCTGCCAATATACAGGACCAGCATCCGGTGAGCAATATGTTGTTCCATACGACATCAGTCATCAGATCATGTCAACCAACCATTAAGGATAAAAGAAAATAAAACAAATAATAATAAAATAAAACATCCATGAGTTCTGCATATCACTGTCACCAAGATTAAATGCCTAGTGACAATGTGTCAGACTCACTCGTGATGTATACAAGACATATCAGCCTTCTCCCATAAACAGAAAGACAGCCAACACATTTGCCATGGTCTATGCATGTTTTCGGGAGCCTGTCATATGAAACATTTATCTAGATAGGTCTTAAAATATAACGGAACATGAGCGTCCAAACCTACTCTGATTATGCCAAACTTGATACGAAAATAGAATTAGATATAAAAATACTGTATGAATGTAAACTGATTATTTTTATTTATTGATTTATAATTGTTTAAAGTAATCTACTGATTAATCAGGTTTTTTATATTGCTTTCAACATTTCCTTGTAGGTTAATTTTTAATTGTATTTCGTTTCTGAGCATGTCTACAAGGTATTAACACCGAATGATTAAGAAGATCACTTTGGCCATAATTCAGTCATCTGCAAACATACTATTAGAATGAGATCCTGCTCCATACAGAGCTATACTGTGCTCTTACAGTAGTATTTTTTAAGCTTTAATAAATTCTGTGTTCAATTGCTCATCTTAGAGAGAACATTGCTTAAAAGCAAAGTCTTTACCTGTGGTCAAGGTGACTGAAGTCTTGCAAATTCAGCTCACGTGTATCTTGTGTTAAGTATATAGTGTCCACATCCTGCAGTGAAGAAATAAAGATTGAAGATTGTTTTAAATATGTAAAGGAAAGGTCTTGAAGTAGACTTGGAGACTGTATCCTATTTGACATTCCAGTTCCCACAGCCCAATGCAGAGCGTGACTAGTAGTTCAATAAGGCTTCCACAGTCATGATGCAGCACTTACATTGCCACAATATAAAACATAATATCACAATTGCCTCATTAAACCTCAGTTTAAAGGGTTACTCCAAGTACCATGCCCACTTTAGAAATTTTAAGTGACCATGGTACCTGGAGTCTGTATGTGCATTATTTTACTTTGAAACACTGCAAACTAGCAACTGAAGTTCCAGGCTAGTTAATGTCAATTCTGTGCAACTTTCATCATCTAACTACTCTCAGCCAAGGAATAAGGACAGCTGCAACTTCTGGCTCCTGCAGCTCCGCAGAAATCGGAAAGGTTGTCACTAGACCACCAGGGACTATTGTAGTCCAGCAAGGTCCCAGGTAACAAGTTAAAATCATTGCAAAATGGGCTGTAGTGGTTATAATGCTTAGAGTAAGCCCTTACTGCCACAGAGGAAGGCATGTTCACCCTGTAGAAAACTTTTTTTAATTAGTTTATTTAAAATTGCTGTATTTCTGTGTAACTTTGGATGCATCCTTTTCCTCACTAACCATATAAATAAGCAATATGCAGGTGTAAAAGGCCAGATTTTATTGATATGAGTATCTTTTATAGCTAAACTGCAATGTAATATAAAACATAACCAGTTGTTTAATGATGCATTAAATCATTACTTACTTACCTGAGCTCCAGTGCCACCACAGTCGCATCCCAGTGGGTGTTCTATTTAATAATTCACGTCTGCATCCTATCTGCAGTGTAATTATCCACGATGCCAAAAATGGTTTAACTGTCAGCATGCTAGCGTCTGAACAGAGTGACTGACATCAGTCATTCCATTCCTATGCCCTAACCAGAACAAGAAGCATCTGCTAGGGAACAACCACTGATTGACTAGTGAAGGAGCAGTCTAGTTTTAAATATGTTTTTCACCCAATCAGTATTGCTAGCACAATGTATATAAGACAGTTAGTATACTTTTAAACTAGGCAAACTTGTCTGTAACAAGACAGGTACACTTTAAATAGGGTTAATCACATATCTGTCATATTACAGGTCACGTCAGGCACAAAATATGGCAATCAAAATTAAAATGCAATGGTGAAATACACAGGTTCTTACCCACTGCACTTCCTCCCGGTATGGAAGGCCAAGCCAGTCACAGACACATGCATACATCTGAGAAAAGCCTCCTAGATAAAGGACAATACAGACAAAAAAGAGAAGCTATTGACAGATTTACAATTTAAAAATCTCCCACCCGTTGTAAATGTTCCCAAACATTACCATAAAATGTTCTACATTTAATAATTTGCATGCAGAAAAAAAAAAGGAAAAGTAATCCAAAAAACTCTTAAAAATGCATTTAAATTATCATCAGAGGTTAAGCAAAGCAAATCTGTTCTATCTGTTGTGCCACTCTTCAGCAACTACAGAGTTAAAGTTCTATTTTGACAATTAGCTTGCAAATTATTATTTAATTGTAATGCTTGTTACATACCACATGGGCCAACTTCTGTCACAGTCTGGCTATCCCACAGCGCTTGCAGATTTGTTAGCCTGTCAGCTGGCTCCATGGTTACCTTCTTCATAATTTTCCTTAAGAATAAAAATGCCCACAATATCAATTAGTTTTTAGACCGTGACTGTGATTTTTTTGCAAGTACATTAAAAGGACAGTAATTGTTATTTTCAGCATGTAATCCGATTACAAGGGTACGACTTTTGAATAGAGGAAAAGAAGGAATTTAACGCTAAACGCTTTCCTCTGTCTTGCATGGGAAGCAATGGGAGACGCAATCATTCACCCTAATTCTCTGTAAAATACACATCCCTGAAGCTTTGTACATCCAACCCAGCTGCTGAGGAATGGTAGGACAGATTACCAGTTTAAGACATTTTTAAACAGAAGCGAAAGAGCATTCATGCCAATCACATCTAGATGTTCTTTTAAAAAAACTGAAAATAAATCTTTACATTGCGTTAGTCAAATGGCAAGTGCATGTGTTCATTGAAAGATATGTTTAGTCGATCTGCCATGTCTTGGCTACATGTCACTGACATAGCAGTTAAAACTAAAACCATGTCATCGACAGACACAAGCACAAACAGAACTGTGGGATTCCATGTTCCTCCTTTGGAGGAAATGTGGATGTGTCTGCAGCTGTCTTCAGACAGGTATATATTTCAAGATGTACCTTTGCTGCTGATTAGGCAAGCAAAGCAATTAAACACGCACCTACTGGACAGGGAAATGGCCATCTACACGTTTTGTGAAGAACAGTTTCACTCTAAAGAGCTATGGGTATATAAATATTGTCTAGGTATTTTCCCAATATTGTCTAGGTATTTTCCCAATATCTGCTTTTTAAAGAACTTTTTCAATGATATGGCAAGGATTAGTATGCAAATGATGGAGAACAAGCAAAAAACAAATATAGTAAATAGCCATTTCTCAGATGACAATGGTCCATCATTGGGGTCAAACTAGTCTCTGTTTAAGCCAGAGGAGAGAACATTCATACTCTGATAATGTTTTCTCCCAATATTTTTACCCATACTTAAAAGAAAAAAAAAAAAAAGTACTCCTGATACTCACACAGGTGACAAGCCAGGGAATATTTTTCGTAGACACGTGCCTATATGCGCCAACACTTCGTTTACATCTTCCGAAGAGCCCATCTTCATTGATAAGTTGCATTTTTCCGTTTCCACAACCAACTGAAAAATGGCACATTATAAGAAACAAAACACACAATTACTATTTAGTTATACCGCAAAATCAGTTTCTGAAATGGCAGGCACGTTAGGTCTAGAACAAGACTTAAAGGGACACTGTAGGCACCCAGACCAGTTCAGCCCAATGGAGTGGTCTTGGTGCGAACTCCCATCACCCTTAACCCTGCAAGTGTAATTATTGCAGTTTTTATAAACAGCAATAATTACCTGCTAGGGTTAAGTCCTTCTGTACAAGACAGCCATTAGAGGGACTTCCAGGTTCTTAAACAACATTTGGTCATCTAAAGGATGCTGGAAGCCATTGCCACGCAAGCGCATTAGGTCTCCCCCGCCGGGAGAGCATGGGTGAAGCCTGACCCAGCACCTAGGGACATCGGCGCTGGAATCAGGTAAGTATCAGAACGGGTTTTAACCCCTTCAGCGACATGGATGGGGGGCACTCCAGGATTCGACTAGACACTCTAAACACCATCACTACAACATCCCTACAACATAACACAAAGCAGATGAGAGAGAGAGAGAGAGAGAGACAGAGAAAGAAAGAGTGTGTGGGTGTTTAAATATACTAAAATGCCAGTTAAATATAAGATTGCAGAAAATGAAATGTCTCACACAACGAACATGAAATTTACAATACACCCAATATCCTGTATAACATACTACAAATGTAACAAATGTATATGGATCATGTGTACAACAGAAGTGGTTAAACAGTGTGTAAAAAAAAAAAAAAAAATCTAATGTCTCAATAGAATGTATGCTCACAGCGAAGGATCTACGGTCATGTCTAATTGGACAGGCAAATATTGTAAGCTTGTAATTAGTGCCACTTCAATGAAGAAAGGTCTCATCATGTTGTGCTGCAACTAGAAAGACAAAGATCCAGCAGCGGATGTACAATATATAGAAACATAAAGGGCCGGACTAGGATGAGAATTCAGCCCGGGCAGTTGATGGCAGAGCAGTTCACTTTGAGGGGCGGGGTAAAAAAGGGGGCGTGTTAATTGAGTGTTTATGCATATATAGAGTAGTGTGTGCATAGAAAGTGTGTGTGTGTGTGTGTGTTTGTATGCATGGGGGTGTGGTGTATACAAGGGATATAGAGTGTGTTGTGTGTGTTTATAGGGGGTATAGAGTTTGGGTACAGTGTGTATGTGAGTGAGGGGTGTGTGTTCAAGGGTTATAGAGTGTGTGTAATGTGTTTGTGTGTATTTAAAGGGGTATCAAGAGTGCCTAGTGTGTGTGTAAATGCAGAGGGTGTATATAAGGGGTATGGAGAGTCTGTTGTGTGTAAGTGACAGGGGAATACCAGTAATTAATGCAAGTAGAACACAATTATTTCAAGAGTTGACATAAATAAAGATCCAGGTTAAAAAGAGAGAGAGAGAGAGAGAGAGAGAGAGAGAGAGAGAGAGAGAGAGAGAGAGAGAGAGAGAGAGAGAGTGTGTGTTTTTTTTCTAGGATTTCAGAGAAACAAAGAACAAAGCAACAATACATAGAATTATCACTTAGCCCGTTTCCAGTGTTTTTAGCTGCTTAATCAATGTACTCATTAAAACATATATATATATATATATATATATATAATACACTCTCCCTACCTCTAAATACCTTGCCGGGGTACAGGAAAGCAGGCTGATGACGTTCCCTGGTGGTCCAGCGGGCTGGTCATTTGGTCTGTACCTCCGCAGGTCACAGACCATGCTTCTCCCTCTCATGAGCGCCGGTATTAGCGAGCGGTGCCGCAGGTTACCAAGGCAATGCTCTGATAACATCGGAGCTCGCAAGAGGGAGACAGGCAGGCACAGATTCACAAACCTTTCCTTCAGCCCGTGAAGGAACAGTGGCCCCTTTTAGGGCCAGTGCTGCCCTGCATGGGCCGGCAGGCCAGTCAAGGTATATATAAAAATATATAAATCTAGCAATTTCCAACACAGAAAAACAAACAAGTCTGCGTTGCAAAGTTTTCCTCAATAATACAAGAATTATGATTGAGTAATTGAATCAGTGTTAAAACAGATTACCGTATATACTCGCGTATAAGCCGAACCGAATATAAGCCGAGGCCCCTAATTTTACCCCAAAAAACTGGGAAAACGTATTGACTCGAGTATAAGACTAGGGTGGGAAATGCAGCAGCTGCTGGTAAATTTCTAAATAAAATTAGATCCTAAAAAAATTATATTAATTGAATATTTATTTACAGTGTGTGTATATAATGAATGCAGTGTGTATATAATGAATGCAGTGTGTGTGTATGAGAATGCAGTGTGTGTGTATGAGAATGCAGTGTGTGTGTATGAGTGCAGTGTGTGTGTGTATGAGTGCAGTGTGTGTGTGTATGAGTGCAGTGTGTGTGTATGAGTGCAGTGTGTGTGTGTATGAGTGCAGTGTGTGTGTGTATGAGTGCAGTGTGTGTGTGTATGAGTGCAGTGTGTGTGTGTATGAGTGCAGTGTGTGTGTGTATGAGTGCAGTGTGTGTGTGTATGAGTGCAGTGTGTGTGTGTATGAGTGCAGTGTGTGTGTATGAGTGCAGTGTGTGTGTATGAATGCAGTGTGTGTGTATGAATGCAGTGTGTGTATGAATGCAGTGTGTGTATGTGTGTGTGTAATGCAGAGTGTGATGCAGAGCCTTGGTGGGGGGGTGGGCATTTTTATTTTTTTATTATTATTTTAATATTTTTTTTGTTTCATTAAATTTTTTATTATTTTATTTTATTATTATTTTTATTTTATTATTTTTTTTATTTTTATTTTTTTATTATTATTAATATATATACATTTTTTTTCGTCCCCCTCCCTGCTTGCTAGCTGGCCAGGGAGGGGGGCTCTCCTTCCCTGGTGGTCCAGTGGATGGGCACTGTGTAGGAGGGGGCTGTGGGGGCTGCAGAGAGATGTTACTTACCTTTCCTGCAGCTCCTGTCAGCTCTCTCCTCCTCCGCCGGTCCGTTCAGCACCTCGGTCAGCTCCCAGTGTAAATCTCGCGAGAGCCGCGGCTCTTGCGAGATTTACACTGTGAGCTGACAGAAGAGCTAAACGGACCGGCGGAGGAGGAGAGAACTGACAGGAGCTGCAGGAAAGGTAAGTAACGTCTCTCTGCAGCCCCCACAGCCCCCATTGTCTGTATTATGGCAATGCAAATTGCCATAATACAGACTGACTCGAGTATAAGCCGAGTTGGGGTTTTTCAGCACAAAAAATGTGCTGAAAAACTCGGCTTATACTCGAGTATATACGGTATTTATGAAAACATACCAGGATTTTTTTATACACAAGACACAAGATCCAGCTCACTCACCTATCCACTAAACAGCAACTTCAATGTTGACAGATTTTATTAGTGTTTTTAAAACACCTAATCTAGGCAACAATAATGGGGGTTTAGTTACATTATATGATCATACATTGCATAAGCCTGCCACAACGTCAATGTACCCCATCTTTGGCAGGTCCTACTCTAACAGCCTAGTGGCTGCTCTTTTATGAGATTAACCAATTTATTTGGGTAAAAATTCCATCTGGGGCTCTCTGCAGTACAAGGCTAAATAGGGCGCTCACCTATCCACAAAACAGCAACTTCAATACTTCAATGTTGACAGATTATATATATATTATAATTTTTTTAATATATCACATTCTTACAAACACATCTTTACGCACAAAGGAGTCTGTATGCAATCCAGTACTGCACAGCTGGTTCACATTTCCCAAATCAATTCCCCAGAGATGTAATTACAGAATAATGTATAGGGGATTCTCCATGCTTTACTGTATAATAGGGTTCTAAGGCTGTCAAGCATGTCAAGTTATTTTAAGTTATAGTCATCACACGTACTCTCAGGGCCTCCATTTTCCTTAGCCAAGTTCTATATTTCCTTGGAAGATAAGGTGTCAGAAAGAAGATGCATTTTCAAACTCTTCTACATCAAGAACACTGGTTTATTTATAAACCCATTAAGCAATAGATGTGGCTGTATTTCTGAATTTAGTACATATAAAATATTCTAGGTATTAACAAAAAAAAAGGGAAATTTAAATTTGACATTTTTGCTTTGTATATTAAATTGCAGCCCTGACGCAATGTATATACATTTGTGATTTATTTAGATATAAGGGTTTATTCTCTAAACATAGAACTGTAGTGAAATACAAAAAAAAAAAAAAAAACAAAGTCACACTGTGACTTTAGCGAAGCTGGGCAATTTTATACAATATAAATATTTTTCATATATAATTTGTTTCAGTTTAAAAAAATAAAACTTGTGTTTGACCATCTTACCTATATTTTTTCCATTATGGTTGTGAAATAGCAATCAGCACAGATCATTATTAACACAAGCCATGAAATGGGTTTTATGACTCCTCATGATACAGAATCATTGTTTGTTTCCAAAAGGACAGACTGTCAAGGGAATAAAAATGTGCAATCTCAAACCTGAGGATTCATCTTTATTCCAGCTTCAAAATGTATTACAAATAACATGTTCAGGTGGAAGGTGCAATTTAGTTTATAAGTAATGAAATATAGCTCGCTCACACACACACACACACACACACACACCGGTCTCTAATACATATACACACATTATATATGTATAAACACACACGGAGTTCCCTCCACTAAATATAAATATACATATATATACACACACGCTTTTTGTTGTGTTTTTTTTTTTTTTTTTAAATGTATTTATTTGATTTCTGCACACTTTGATTTAATGCAGTCTCTACCGAAAACATTTAACAATTTGCTAGATATAAAAATTGTGAGCTCCAATGCAGTGTTACCCTTAATTCAATCCAGACTTGAAACGTGGTATAATGGGGAATTTGAATGTTACTTAGGGGAATAAGGCATTCTCTTTGAGACTGAGCAAAGCTTATATTTACAGTACTGGTAATATACAGGTCTCACCCAGATTTCAAAATATCTAGCTGTTCTACATCTAGGTGTTTACATAATAAAGCTCTAACATTTCATGGTCAGCTGCTCTCTGCAGAATTGTATCTAAGTCACAGGTTTCATCAAGTGACAAGCCTGTTTGTTAATTAACTATTTTTGCTGATCAAAAATATTGTAACTCTTAGGATTAGATAAATAAACAATGTTTGTTGCAACATTCAAACTTCATGTATAGCACATGCACTTAGAGATTTTTGCAAGTTGTTTAAAAAAATAAATAAATAAAATAAAATAAAAAAATACATTTTCCCCCATTAAATATTATGGAATAAATATCCTTATATCTGTGTTCTTCTGATGGTCAGCAGTCACTGCCAGTAAATACATTTTCGGACATCTGCGATCTCCTCGTTTTGGGTCATTTTTCCTTCTGTGAGTGCCTCTCGGGGTTATTCATTAAACTGTGAATTTTACTGAATTTAATTTGAATTTCTAAACGAAGGCCAAAGTAGCCAAGCTTTGATTACAGAGGAGTTGGAGCATTAGTACGAATCTGTTATTTTAGCCTCAATTTTGCCTTCCTGCATTAAATTGAGTTTTTATGTAACCGTTTCTGGTTTATTCTAGAAATCTTGGTTTATTAACCATTCAGGCTTACAGCTGTAGGTTTCATAAACAGAAACGGTGGTTTCACACAGCTGATGAAAAATCAACTGTGATGCTATACAACTGCAGTTTCAAAGAAAAAAATTGAATAAAATACACTGCATTTTCATATAGAAAATTGTATGTTTGCTGCTCAGCAATATGCTAACTTTTCACTTTAAAAAGCGCCTAAATTAAAACTATTGTCAAACGCCCCAAAAAAAAACAAACAAAAAAAACCCCCAATTTATAAAACACAAGATGAGGCTCCTTTGGCCACGAACATTAGGGGCAACTGCATAGAATATTCACATGTAAAACAAGGTTTGTGATTCGTGGTTCACTGAATTACTCATTCCAGATTTCTTAGTTCGTAATCAATGAACGTTTGGCGTATTGGCGTATGCAAATACAAAAAGGTAAAGTAACATCTTTGTCAACTACGACAAGGTCAGAGAAAGATGATGGTCCAAATTGCAAGCTGAATAAATGACAAGACGCCACAATTGTAGCATTCGTGAAGAGGAAGGGTCAGCCAAATAACATTAGTAAATGCATAGCTAAAATAAGTGGCTGTGGGATTGTGGCAGATAAAAGGGTTACCTTCACTAGAGTGTGTGGCACATGGTAGTGTTTGATCTAGCAGGAAATGAAACAGTCATTTTACACTTCAAAAAAAGAAGAAAAAAAAATCATTCTTTTCATGTGGCCGTTTGATCAATAAAAGAGTGAAAGACAACAGTAGATTTTTGTTTCCCCTTTTTCCTTGGGAACTTTACATTTATAAGAAGTGTGAAAGGTGGTATTAAAAATATATAGGGAACTATATACACTACTAGGAATACAATTAATTAACTACATTATTTGCACTACTGAATTGCTTATTGGAGCAAAGTACTGACATAAGCATTTCTTCTATTTGACTTATAATAGAAGGGTCTTGTCTCTCAATGCCAAATTAATCCTACATAATAAAAAAAAAAAAAAAAAAAAAAACACCTACACCCTGCTGCAGATTACATTTTATTTAAATACATTCAGCATGCAACAAAGTTAATCATGCAAAAAAACAGAGGCCTGGTAAACTTTAACATGTGTTGCTAAACCCTGTACTGGCAAGGGCCTGGCCCAATGATATCTACCCCCCAGACAATAACACAATTCAAACAAAATGTCTAAAAGCTTGAATACTTCCGGTGATATTATGTAAAGTGTATAAAATGTACCAGAGGGCGATCAGGATTTGGTAGGACCGTAGAATTTTCTGGTCTTTTCTATTTGTGGTTTAATATTTAAACTAGGGGGCTTGGAGAATCCTTGGCTCAATGCTACGGGGAAGATTTGTCTTGCATTTCATATAATCACTGATAAGTCACACAATAATTTTTGTCGATATTTTATTATAGATATTTACTATCGTTCCTTTGACATTTGTCATTGATTGCTGTGCAAATCAACGTTTTAATATGTGGATTGGAAATAAAACGTTTACCAAGAGAATGGGGTGCATTTACATTCATAAGATACCAACAATGTATGACTTATTGTCCTTTTTATACATATATCCTCCATTTAAGTAACATGGCAAATGCCTGCTCAACTGCCTGCAGGTCAAGTGGTTGTCATTGCACTAGTCACATTTAAGTACACATAAATGTTCCAAGTGGTCTATTATTCTGGTTGTGATTGCATGTCAACATGTGAAGAAAAGTAAAAGGTATCAGCACCAGTAAAGCAAGCCATGAAGAGGCTGAAAAAAAATGGATTATGAAAGACATAACCTACCCATTAGGTGTATCAACATGGAATGTGTGGGACATTAAAAAGCAAGGCAGCTCTGCTGAGCTGAGCTACAGCTCACAGTTGTGTAGACCACAGGAGATCATTGCCATAATACATGAAATCTTGGGAAACAAAACCTGTACAAGAGATCAAGAATACTGAACAGACATGACGAGTGTCATAACAGAGAAGACTATGTCAGTATGACCCCGTGCACAGAGCTTTAATACAGGATTGTTTAGTGATGTATTGACAGTTAAAGTGATATTGTCTAAGCATTATAAGTGCTTCAGCTTACTGCCATCTCAAGTTCTCAGTTTTTTCTCTCTGCACAGCAGTATACCCATTCATGGAAGAACAGATTGCTGTGCATTTGATGTTGCCATAGCAACCAATGCATGCAGTTTGTGTACATTTGTGGGTTAAGTTAGATGTATTTAACAGAAAAAAAAAGGGTAAATCAAATTCCTTCTTCTTTCTCAACACTGGGAGAATGAACAGCCTTACAGCTGCAGCACTTTTTACAAATTGCTGCACTCATAAGTCACTGCAGGAGACGACACAAGCAAACAGTATCTGATTGAAGCCCACAGTACAGGCCTTGCAATGATATAAAATATGTTTAATACTTTGTTAATTTGATCTTTTATTTCTGCTTCCATGAAAAGAGACAAATTAAAAGGAGTTGAATTGCAGACACTGTTCACAGATATGTATGAAAACACCTCAAATTAAAGGGAAAAAAGTCAGCGTAGTGTAAATATCCTCAAACTCCAGCTGACACTCTTTATTATTATTATTATTATTATTATATAAATATTCAGATTTAGTAGGTTTGATTGCTGGAATAAACAGCAAAGGTTTTAACCCTTATGTCACATCCAAATAATTATGAAAGCTGCAGGCACATTTATTGAAACAAAAAGGAGAACAGCAACAAGAACAGCAATCAAGCTTGATAAAGACCTCTTAGTAGGTTGAAACGTTGCTGTTCTCCTTTTTGTTTCAATAAATCTGCCAGCGGCTTTCACACTTTGAGTGCCTGAAAAACTTTCTTGCTGCCTTAAAGGACCACTATAAACATACGTGTTTTCCTGGCTCTATAGGGTCCTTGGGTTCCCCTCACCATCTGAAACTGCTATGTTTACAGCAGGCAGGGTTAATCCTAGATGGATCTGGCACCCAGACCAATTCATTGAGCTGAAGTGGTCTGGGTGCCTATAGTGGTCCTTTAACATGTTGGGATTGCTGGTCCTGTTCCGGAGCACCGGTGGCCGTTGGAAGTGAGTGCGGTTACTATGATTATTTTTGCTATATCCAAATAATTATGGACTGAACTATAGGTGTGGGATTACATTTATATAGTTTTTGTTTGTTTTTTGAAAGACACCTTTCTAAATATGATCCAAAGGTACTAATCATGGGATGTTTATTCCTGGATAGAAGAAGCTTTAATGTACTAATAAGGATTTGGAATTAAATATAACATTTATATCAAAGATCAAGCATCATGTAAATCTTGATTTTCATTAGATTTATTCTATGTAAACTGTTTACAAAGGTTTCACAAAGGCAGTCTACAAAGATTTAAATTGCTCCAAAATGTGTATGTTATATTTCCACACAAATGCAAATGTCATTTTACAACAGCCATAAGGATGGAAATTGTTAGCTATTTAATATCTACCTAGCACTTAAAGATTAATATCACTTCGTCCATTCTCATCTCGTGCACATTAGCAGTACTTTGAAGGTATTAGATAATGCTGATAAAATGATCATGAAATTGATAGATTAGTTCTGATACTGAAAAGACTTGTCCATGAAATTCTAATTTACAATATGGGCAGCACATTTTTCCTAAATATTTCCAATGCTATAGTCTCAGCTACACAAGTCCCTTCCTCTGCAAACAGATCTGTATTAAAGGGAGTTTTAAAATAGCAGTGGAATGCCGCTGAAACAGCTTCATTAGTACCAAGTTTACTTACATCAGCAATTCCTAGGACAGCCTGTCTGAGAAACAACATGCAGAGGGGTGTGTGGGTAAACATTTTAAAAGGTGGCCATGCAGAACCCACAGCTATATCGGAGCATATGTTTGTATTGGGTTCTTGTTTCTTTGTAAAATGAAACAGCTCACGTTTTATTTAAAGTATCGGATTGCATAGAACATTATTAGGAAGAAGCAACGCTAAAAGGAAGAGAAGAATGGTTGAAATAAATTAAAGGGACACTGAAGTGCTTTAGGAGTTAACTGCATTTCCATACATTCTTACGTTTAAAAAAAGTTTCAATTTAAATTGTGATATACACTATAGATCCCCTAAGTAATAAATGCTGACTGTCAAAGAGACTGCCGGGAGGGATACCCTCTAGCACTTTTGTTTTTTTCTTTGTTTGTTCCTTTAAACGTACACTACAGCGTCAGGAACACATGTATGTATTCCTATCACTACAGTGCAGGTATGGCTGTTTATGTTACCAGCCCCGCTCTCATCACACTCAGAATGTAGTTTAAGCACCTTTTCTCCCATGCTGCCTAGGTCTCGCATCACCTCTTGATGATCTCAGCCAACCCAATGCTTTCCCACAGGAAAGCATTGGGAGAGTATTGCATATGCGCAACAAAACATGTGCTGCACCAATCAGCATCTCCTCACAGAGATGTATTGAATTAATACATTTCAACTGGGATCATTCAGCATCTCCATGCAGAACTTGGACACTGAATACCAGTGCTGCACACGGTTTGCCACTGGAGGTTCTTCCTAGTCAAGTGCTAGTCTCAGTTGACTGCCACTAGAGGTGTTAATAGACAGTAATGAAAATGCAGTGTTTACAATTCTAACACTGCAGGACAGGCTATAGACACCAGAACAACTACATAAAGCTGTAGTGGTTCAGGTGACTAGTGTCCCTTTAAAGAGTAGGAGTAGATAACTGCAGTGGACAAAAAAAAAGAAAAAACACCAGTGACATGGAAAAGAGAAGGAGGGGAGTTTGAATGACAGATGTGTGTAAACTGCAATAATGTTTGAAATATAGGGAATGAAGAATTAAAGGAGTAGGAGGAAACTATAAATCTGATTAGAGAGAGAGAGAGAGAGAGAGAGAGAGAGAGAGAATACAAAAGCGAGAGAAATGAAAAATGCAGTTGGAAAAATGCATTAATGAAATTATCATTATGTAGAAATATGCTGCTAAAATACATCTACAATTTAATTTAAATGTGGGATTTCTCTCACATTCCCCACACTATTCTTCAAATTTACAGACTAATAGACAGCCATTTCACATACTTACTCAAAGAACAAATATCATGCAGCACTTGTAGGTGGGTACCGCTTGTTAGCTTGCAAAACTCTTCACAGATCATTTGAAACCTTTCCAATTATTTATAATTGCCTAAAATGTACCATGTACGCGGTCTGGCTACATAAAAACAGTGTCAAATACTATTGAAGGAATCATTCATTCCCCCAAATGTAAATGTCCATGTTGTTCATTATATGATAAAGAATACTTACGTGTCCAGGTTTACTGCAAATAATTCCTTGAATTTCCAAATAACTGAATGTTAACTCAAGCTGTGAAAAAAAAAAGGAAAAACTAAATTATAATTGAATGCTGAGAAAATGCTGTCATAATCAAAATATACATCATTATAAATAAATTGCTACAATAAGCAAATAGCATTTGTGTTATTGTAGAGAAGTTCATTTCCTTGTATTTTATATCTTCTATTTACTATCTCCACCTGCTGCTTAGAACAAATAAGCACTTAATGCAGTAAGAAAAACTTCATAAATCATTTATTCATCACATAGACTTCCTAAAAGATGTTAAATGCCAAGCAGTTTTTACATAAACTGTAACCTGGCTAAAATTCAATACCACAGATTTAATTTGCTTTATTAAATGGTTTCCATACAGTCCATTGTAATACCACTGAGCTATAATGCAGACATTGGCTCTACGGAGTACTTTAAACTCGTCACTGGGACCCACTAAGAGGGCAGAATTCTTGCATTGTCCCAAAGTGTTGTAAGTGGTGTAGTCATTTTCAGTGATACGTCTGAGAGGCTGGTGAGATAGTTCAGTTGGTTACTCTACTAGTTGTTATACATTTCAACCTTGAAGTCACAAAACTGACAAAGGTGGGGCCTACTTAGCGGTTCATCTTTCCAAGAACATAAAGTAACGAGCACAAGAGACTTTGCTAATGGAAACATCAACATATCTCTTGATGAGCTATCAATTTGGTTGAGAAATGTAAAAGGCGCTGAAATTAGCATATATTTTTTATTACCCATGTACTAATAGAGATATCCTAACATTATGGCTAAGGTTCTTACCGTACATCACCAGAACTGCATATCTAGAACAATGCAACAGGAGTGCTTATGGGAAAGTTCATGAAAGGTCAGGTTTGGTGGAAGTTTAGAATAGGGGTCTGTATTATGAAGGGCAGTTAGGGGATTAGGGTTTGAATGTCTTTAGGTTTAAAAGGCCTGGTTTCTTGATAATGTGGACTCTCTCTTCTAGAACAGATTTAGGGGGTGCCTGCCCTCGAACGCTGTGTGGACTCTGTCCCCCTAAACATGTGGACATCATTATGACAGTCAATACGAAAATGTACATTGACACCTTCAATAATGCAATAATATTACAGCGTCACTTTTGGTACCGGGAATATTTAAGTCTACTATGAATGTCAGAATTGTTAAAGGTAATCCCTCTGATAGCAACAGTCTGTGTGCCCAAAGCATTTTTTTATTAGAATTGTAGATAATTCATTGGAAAAGAGACAGAGGAGACTGCTAGCATTTGCACCAGAGAACCGATATATTGTTTTACTTTATTTGGTTTCATTAATCCTGCGGTTATGTTCTGCTTTAGAAGTGTTAATTTTCAAGATAAGATATGAATATAATTATCAGAAAATTATATATTCAAATTATAAATGATGTCTAGCCTTATATTTCTGCTTTGTTTACATAAATATATTTAATTGGTACTGACATTTTATTACTCAGTCTAAAGCAGGTTATTTCCATGTGGGATTTACAAAAATTGCACCCGTTTTGAAACACCTCTGCAAAAAAATATTGCTAAATAAAAATCCTTTATGAAACCACCAATGAAAGGAACACTGAATGGAGGGACACCACCAGGGGACATTGGGAACTAAAATCAATTCAATGAGATGAAATTGGGATAGCGCCTACAGTGGGTCTTCAAAAACATTTTTAAAAATGTGTATCAAAGACTACAAAGCATTATACACAAGGCATCAATATCATTCAAAAACAAGCCATATGTTAATGTATGTATGTGCATGCACTGAGCACTGTGATGCTTGAAGTGCTGCTTTAATGGAAAACTCCAATGTCACAAAAATTATATTTGATTTTAACATTTGGAAGATCCCATTACTACGTTAGATGCCAGGTGCCCCATTGCCTTCATGAAAAATAAAGTTTACGTTCTTTTTTTTCCAGTGGTGAAAATGTCCCAAATGTGCTTATCCGATGCAATGATCGCCCAATAGAATGCTTCTCATAGGGAGACATTAGATTAATGCATTCGTATGGTAGCTCTCACTTTGGCTTGAGCAATTGTACACATTTTTGTTCTAGTAATAAACATAATTTACTGATGTCTTCATCTTTGCCAAAATACGGAATTATTTCCAAATGCTACTAAACTGAAACTATACACAAAAATGGTGGCATGGTGGACAATTGAACACTGCACAAAAATGCCTCAGCACACTTGGCACATCTCACGTACACTGCTATGGACAATTAACGTGTCATTTAAAGGCTACTTGGAAAATACACATTAGTGCTAAGTAAAATGTTAAACCAATCCATTGTATGTTGTGCTGCCATGTCATATTTGAACAACAGGAGCATATCTACTTTTGATTTTAGCTATAAGAATGTCTAGTGCTTTAAGCACCAAATGACCCTTGTGATAAGTTATCAAGATAAAATATACTTTAAAAAGTTTCAAAGAAATTAAAATTATAGGTCATCCAATTTTTAGAGAAAATAAACTAAAACTGTGTTAAATAAATGTTCAAAATATTTTTACAAATGCATTCACAATCCAAAAAAAAAATATACAAAAGACGTAAACATTTTATGTAAACAGCGCAGACATATGATGGAAAAGGTTTTCACGAGTGCTTAAAAATGCTTAGGCTTTTTCTTTTAGTCTCTGTAATTTATTCATACTGCAAAGCTACACATGGACATCTGCCAAGATTATGATGAATAAGCAGATACAATCAATCATTCACCTCCGTACTGAGAAACTTCTCATATCGTGAACAAAGACTCAAGGAAGATGACAACATTCATCATGTCACACAATATTTTTGGTCATCTGATAACCTGAATTATACAAAATCAATATTCTAATAATTATGGGGAAGAAGGTTGATGTTCTGATTTTATACCTGTGAAAAAGTCAAAATTGATTTATGCAAAAAATATTTGCACATTCTACTACTTACTACTTTAATGCTTGAGATATTGAAAAGCACAAGGCAAATAAAAGTCAATTAGATTTTACCATAAGAGAAATTGGACAACTTACCATTAAATAACAACTTTTATATTACATTTAAATGAAGCATATATGGGTTACAGAACTAGCTTTGAATAATCTTTAAGGGTGACTGGGTGACTTATTTCTCTCTCATTTGTACAAGGGGGATCAGAGTAACTGGGTGTCTAAATTAGACCCAGTGCTTTTCAGAACCACAAACTGAGATCCAGCCCTATTTAGCCTCCTTACTCCCCACGGGCAACACTAGTAAGGAAGGGAATTTCCTTTTGGGAAAGAAAGGAATGAGGGTTACCAAATTGGGGTGCAAGTTCAGCGGGAGTGAAGGAATAGTACGTTTGACATTGCGAGAAAAGGCAAAGTGATGTGCCGGGTTTAACACTACATATCTAAAGCTTAGGCTTTGGATCGACTGAGGTCTAATGTTTAATGCATATCTCCCTAGTTTTGGAGGGACATTTTCTTATATATCTCTGTCACATATTTCTTGTCCTTTATCTAAACCTTCACCAGAACGAATTAGAAACTCACATTAATTGTGGTTCATTGAAACTTTCTTTTTTTTTTCTTTTTTATAAACAGCTATATTAAAATCATAAATTGCCCAAAATTGTATAAAACCCTGCTCAACAGTTATTACCCCATCATAGACTGTTCATTTGAAATGTTGGGAGGCAAGACCAACGGTTTAACCAAAGCTATTTCATGGAGTATAATTTTCAAGCTCTCTGATAATTTCATAAAAAGGCTCCAGTAATACAAGTAGGTGTCACTGCAAAACTACAGCAGGGACAGCCTTCAATACAACTCCATACTGATGTGAAGTGTCACACTGGACCTGCAGGGCTGTCCACATCACAATATACCGTATATACTCGAGTATAAGCCGAGTTTTTCAGCACATTTTTTGTGCTGAAAAACTCATACACACACACTGCACTCATACACACACACTGCACTGATACACACTGCATTCATACACACACACACACTGCACTCATACACTGCACTCATACACACTGCACTCATATATACACACACTGCACTCATACACACATACACACACACACTGCACTCATACACACACACACTGCACTCATACACACACACACTGCACTCATACACACACACACTGCACTCATACACACACACACTGCACTCATACACACACACACTGCATTCATACACACACACACTGCATTCATACACACACACACACTGCATTCATACACACACACTGCATTCATACACACACACACACTGCATTCATACACACACACACTGCATTCATACACACACACTGCATTCACACACACACACTGCATTCATACACACACACACTGCATTCATACACACACACTGCATTCATACACACACACACTGCATTCATACACACACACACTGCATTCATACACACACACACTGCATTCATACACACACACTGCATTCATACACACACTGCAAATAAATATTCAATTAATATAATTTTTTTAGGATCTAATTTTATTTAGAGATTTACCAGTAGCTGCTGCATTTCCCACCCTAGTCTTATACTCGAGTCAATAAGTTTTCCCAGTTTTTTGGGGTAAAATTAGGGGCCTCGGCTTATATTCGGGTCGGCTTATACTCGAGTATATACGGTACTCTGCTTTCTCCTGCTGTGGCAAGACTCTTAAACCATGGTACAGCACAGGTAGGCCAGCAGTGTCCATAGGTGGTGTCTGGTTTAAGGTGCACACAACTGAAGGGGCAGTGCTTCAAGCTTAAGGGTACAACCCTTGAAAAATGTGACCAGTGCTGAACATTCAAATGGTGGGCGTGACATCTACCTCTTCCCCTTATCTAAACACGGAGCCCCTCAGGCAGTCATCAGATATATTGTGAGCTGCCTCTACCTGCCTAAACTCCCATTATGTGTTCCTGTGACTATTGGTTTGCCATTGACCATGACCTATTACTTCCTGGACCAATGCCACCAAGCGCGACAGTCTTTTAAATTGCCCTTCAGATTTGCCTCTTGTATCCATTTCTCATTAACTGGCCCTGCCAGTTATCATCCATCTCTTCCCTGTAGCTGCAATCTTCTGCATGCCAAGCACCGCACCAGACAAACCTAACAGTAGGGGACTTTACGCCTGACAATGTTAACACTGCTCCTTATTAAGCTTCGGTTAACACAAATTATTTAATCTACTCTGGCGAGAACTTTAGAAATTTCTAGGTTTCCAACAAGCAATTATTTTGTCCACAGATCTACGAATAGCACTTATAAAATTAGCCTGAACTAGTTAATGAAAACAAATGTAAAATATAGTATTTTACAATAACAACCTAAACAGTACAGGTATTTGGTATACGCGTGATTGAGTGCAACTTTATCCGTATTTTTGTTACAATCTGCTTGGACTTCATGTAATAAAACCCCTGCATGGTTCTTGGACGTGAGGAATGTCAAGATCATATAAGTGCAAATATTAGCGAGTTAAGAATTATAGGCCAACAATATCAGGAGGGATGTTGGAGTCTAGTCTTGGTCTAGCCAGTTGTCCAGCCATGCTGAAACCTTTGCAGGCTTTTTTTTTTTTTTTTGTGGATAGGCCAATTCTCCATCTCTCTTTCTAACCTAGTGTCCACATGTTCTGGGTTTGTGTTAAGGGCATTCACAGTAATCGTGTACCTCAAGCAAATTTAGACATTAGTTGGAATAAATAACATTACTTGGTCTTTTTTCCAAATGAATGTGTCACAGAATTGGTCACAGAATGCTCATTCCAGGGCTCTATTTAACCTTGCACTGCGGAGAGTCCCAGAATGAAGTAAATCCCATACAAGAGGGTTAATCTCAGAAGAGCAGGAACTGGGATACTAAGAAAGGACCTGCCAAAAATGGCGTACATGCAATGTATGATCATATACTGTAAGCAACTCCTCATTATGGTTTTAAAAAACCATTACATTTTGTGATCTTTGAAGCTAGTTATTAGTGAGTGTGCTGAATCTTGTATGTGTATAGATTGTTATTGTTAGATTTATAGTGTAAATTACCCAGGAAAAATCTGAGAGGAAAAAAACCTTACCTTGGTGGGAACCCGTGCTGTCAGAATAAATGCTCTGCATGATGCAAGGACCTATGGAACACAAGGAATGGAGAAATGAATGCCTTCTTTAAACAAAATTTTTCCAATTAAATAAA